>NW_014334044.1:85942-87632 GCF_000341935.2 Cephus cinctus | reverse complement strand
GAGAGAGAGAGAGAGAGAGAGAGTGTAATAAAAACACGATCGCTTGCTCATTGTATCCTACCACTCCTTCGTAGTAAACGCTGGCAGGAGGACAAAAAAACAATCGAGTCTTGAATTCTGAAAATATTTTTTAAATGAAACTCGATCTCCCTGAACTGAAACGAACAAAATCTAGACTAGCATCTAGGGATGATCTCTTATTTGAAGAGATCACACCATTCTGTTAACGAGTACACGATTCTTGGAATTCCGCAAATCCTTGAGAAATTTAGTTTTCATTCGTATCTTGCGTCCACATGCAAATGTGTCTATAGTTAAAAAATTTCAATAATTGCGATAACGTTAAACTTTGGAGAAAGCAAAGTTGCATCGTAATGGATTTTCTGTGTATAAGTTATAGAATCCTTTGTCGGATGTAACGTTCGAGAATTCCAGGGAGGTTTGTATATTATGTCGAAGCGCTCCCAACGATTGGTTGGTCTGCCAGGAAAGCGGCTCAAAAGTCTATAATCGCCCACCGAGATAAATCTGGAAAGTTTTCCAACTGAGCTTCACTTGAGAATATTTTAAGCTCCAGGAATTGGAGGCAGGTGCCAGGCGAAGGTGATTGGATCCACTCAATCAATGTCACCTTCTTACGAAGAAACACAATCCGAGTATCCTGAGTACAGTAGTGGATGTACCAAATATAACGTCAATCCTAAATATCACGAGAGTCCCAGCGACACGTACTTATTCTCGAGGATTCGCAGAGGATTTTGCGAAAGAAGCTCGACCGTTACAATCTGACTGAAATAGTCACCATCTAGCTAGATAATCGAGTAGTAGTCTTTGTACATACTTTAAAGAAACATTAAGTTATACCTATAGAACTATTAAAGACTTTTGCGTCGGAAGTAGTCGCGCGAAAAATGAATGATTGTGAATAATGTAACGCTTGAGAAAATGATAAGATGTATCGAATGACTAAAGTGCATGCGAGATATATGCGCACATGGCAACTGCAATGTCGAAACGAAGTTTTATGTGGAATCTTTATTTTCACCTGGTAGCTTATTTTAATTGCATCGAGTTTGAAGCTGACGCCAGCGTCGCCATCCCGAAGATACTCTCGCACTCATCCGTACATCGGATCTTATGACTAAAGAAACTTTTTAATTAAGCTCTTATATAACCCCGTTTTGGTCTACAATAACTTTGTACCTGCCCTCATTCATGATGAACTTTCTTACAGGAATGTCGATAAAACAAATTAATGAATAGAAGGTGAAACGTAGAAGCAAATTCTGAGCCTAAAAGAATAACTTTTGTTTACGTGAAAGACTTCGTCAGCGACATCGGCAGCTGTGCTTTTTCGTGGCAAACAGTCAATAGCCAATAATCAGTTTGGACATGCGGCTTTCATAGAAAGCCTACACGCTATACAGACTTTACAATATCAAAGACGACCAGTGAATATTATTTCATTCGAAGTCGCGTGCGCTTTTTTATACTGTGAACGTAAGCACCCAAATCATTTGGATGAATAGAAAATTCGACATCTAATAAGGAAGGAATGACTGACAAGAAATCTTTCTTTCTTTCGCTTCCGATCTCGCTGGTTCGATTTGGCCTCTGTACATTCCGACATGATTGATCTATTTATATGTAGTTAGTGATACGAATTCGTACCTCACCCCCCCCCCCCCCC
>NW_014334044.1:55154-85799 GCF_000341935.2 Cephus cinctus | reverse complement strand
CCCCCCCCCCGACTGGTAGGACATAAGTATCGAATTGTATGAGATCAATTGTTAGTCAAGAATAATGATATACTTAGCGATGTTATTCGAGGATGTTAAATTGTGACACATTATTCATGTATATAAGGACATTTCGGTCTATCGATTCCGTTGAACCCAATTGTACCAGAATTCGTAAGCCAATTAAAAGATACCGATTATTTGTGGGATATTACAGCCTTCCCTTGACTTTTTATACTCCTGTTCGCAGTGTCCTGTGTACCCTGTCCTGTGTCCCAAGTGCCTGCAATCCCAGGAGGGAATACTTCCAAGCATCATATTGACCCGGAGGGATGAAACTAGGAACACTCCAGCTGATCGATCGAACTTTTTCAATAAAAAATGTGTAAAGGCAGATGCATGGGTTTTCAGTTTCTGTCAAAAGGACTAGTGCCATTAAAGTAACAAGGTATCAATGGACCCTCAGGATTCAGGCCCTCAGCCTCCGTGCAAGGATTTTCAGACACAGTTCTTTCTTAACGGCATGCCCGCCAGAAGGAACGGAAATCTCTACGATTGAAAAGTAATTAGGTGAGTTATCATGAAGTTCTAATTGGGAAACAAGACATTGTAAATTGACAGAAAAATTCCCCAGATAAGAAAATATCCTGAAGACTACTTTATGATAAATTAATTTAATCAAATAAATCTCTGAAGAAACCTTGAAGAGGAAAATATCAATGATAGAGTATCTATGACGAGAAACGCGAGGAACTAGGAAATATCCTAGAAGGTACCAAACGGGTAAGCATTTTACATTATACAATCTGTACAAACAAATAAACAGTCGAGAAACGAGAAACGATTCGGGTATACGGCGAAAGAGTGAAGTAAAAGGAGCCAAAAGCCAAAGGAGAAATCAAAATTTAAAGAGATCCGGGACTTTGAAGATTCTTGAATGCGCGTATAGATGATTTTTTTAAAACATGGGGGCTGACGTTTTTCTTGAAAGTTTATTTTCAAGCGAATAATGATCGGAACTATCGATGAAAAGTGCAGAGAACTGCAGAACTCTTTTCACAAATCCTGTGATCGTCCTTCTCAATGTATCTCATAACGGACAACGATAAGTAAATTCAGCGCCCTCATCCATTAATTCATAGTAAAGTGCTGATTAATCCTAGAGTAATGAACGGTACTTCGTTGAGCTGACGTTCGGGAAACTCGGAAATACCTACTCTGTATCGCGAACGGCGAGAGTGAGTATCACCGAGTGCATACATATTTATGCGGGGAATGACGATACTCGAGAAAACCCGAGTTTCTAAGCGACTATGCCGACGCTGCAGTCTTTCATCTCAAACAGAAATTTTGAGTTGAATGCTGATTGCTGGCTGCTGCCTGTAAGGAACGTATCCACGTGGCGGCGTCCTCACGATATAGAAAGCTAAAATGATTATAAATATGAAAATCTCACAAAAGTTCCTTGTTCGCAACCAACCGATCCCTAAAGGTTCGAACAGCCAGTCTAGTTCTTTTCTGTTGTACCGCAGGAAACTCGAGTGACGAAACATTGCTCGAAGTGGGCACTGCAAACTGCTGGAGTCACCGTAAAGAGAAACGCGGACATTTAAAAGCGTATCGCTATCGTAAATCCACTTTCGCTAGTGCACCATCCATATAATTTTAATGTCCATACACGAGAATGCAAGTAGTAGATATAAATATGAGGCATGGGAAAAGTAAAAAAAAAAAAAAAAACGTAAGTAATTTCAAAGTGGTGAAGAACCATTCGGTCTGATTCTCTTTTTTTATTACTCACTCTCGTTTCGGATTCTGGCATTCGCCTGCAGAAACATTTCGTCCCCTATCTACACGGTATACGTTCCAAGTGTATGTATTCAAGGGCACCGTTACCAATTTTCGACCAGGTGGAGACGAGACTACACCATTTTTTAGGATTATTTCCTTTAAGATGGATTCGCATTAGTTCTCGTACACCGGTACGGTTGAAGACGATCATGTCCAACGTCGTGTTCTTTTCTTCTGTACTCTCAGCTGTTCTCCATTAGCGATTTTCGATAGCAAAACCCATTCTGTTATCCACAAACTGAGAGAACACAAGGAGCTCATGTATTTTTCGTCATATTAAAATGAGCCATCGAATATGCGTAACTCATAGAAAATTCGAAAACGACGTCGCGCTTCCACGGATTGTCGGCTCTTGCTTCAGACAATGCAGCAATTACGAGACTGTACGAATATTATTACCCTGACGTTGAGAAATGCTTTAATAAATCTCGGAATAACCGGTCCAGCCCTTTCAGGATATGCATAACAAATTCCGCATGATCTCCATCTTTCATCTATAGAATTTTTCATTTAATAACGTTACAAAGGCTCAAACCCTCCAGTGATTCTCTTTCATTATGTCTGTTATCGTAACATTCAGTTGTTGATGGTTACGCATGACCTTTCCAAAGTACAATGAACGAAGTAGGTGCAACTATATAGGAAATGTACGTCCACGTAATTTTCGGTTCCGATATAAGCAAAATATGCATAACACCGTTTTTCATTTGCACTGTTTCTTTGCTGGCTACAGCTGGTGCATAAACGTAAAATGCGGCCGCGACATTTTTCCGGCGAAAATAACATTTTTGTTACAAGGAGAAGGCGCTCGGGATTTATGGATGGCTTTCGCTATCCGAAGCATAAAAGCATTCGCTGGCGCTTGATCCCACAGATACATTTCAGATAGGCAATACTCGGTTTCCTGGTATTCTTAGATCTTCAAAAACCAAATTCAGTACCACGTTTCACGAAATTATTGACAATACCCACGGACACTTACTAGTGCATCATGTAATTGGATTTCATTTGATATGCTCATTCGTTTTTAAGTGATTTTCAAGTAACACTTTCTTTTCAACATTTCAATTCGGTTACCAGAATAATGCTGATGCCGAGTCCAAATATGTATTGACATTTTAATGATTTCCCCACGTCGGGAATGCACAAGTTTGTAATGTGACATGGAAATGCTCTGCATTAACATAAGTCGATTTGTTAAAGAACGTCGAGAGCCAGTTGCTAAAAATAATCTTTTGTGGTACCTTTCTAAGACGCACTTTCCCATAATCATCGGATTAACAACGTAGGAGGCGATGGTTTATACGTTAAGTCGCTTATCGCTTGTTTTCAGTTCTTCGGTGCTTTGGCCTGTTCCGTTTATGCAGTCGCACGCAGGTTGCGTACGGCTATGTACTTTGTGACGTGAATTTTCGGGTGAGTGTTACGGTGGTGTAGTGCTGTGCCTTAGTGCAGTGCTCACCAGTGTCCTTTGGATACAGTTCTCGGCCTCCACGGATTAGCTGTACCAGCTCCGGTGAGTCTCCCAATTTATTAATTGGTCAAGGGATTTCGATTTGATAATTCAGATTCGTTCTGTTACGTTCTCGAATTTTCGTTCTTTCCTGTGAGTGTTACGGTGGTGTAGTGCTGTGCCTTAGTGCAGTGCTCACCAGTGTCCTTTGGATACAGTTCTCGGCCTCCATGGATTAGCTGCACCAGCTCCGGTGAGGATTCCCAATTTATTAATTGGTGAAGGGATCTCGATAAACAATTAAGATTCGTTCTGATACGTTCTCGGTTCGTCGCTCTCTGTCTCTCGCACTATTTGCCGGACTCTTACTCCGACCCTCTCTACCTCAAACCTAGCAGCCTGAGCGGCCGTGCATTTCCGTAACCGTCCGCTCCCGTTCGTGTATCCAGTTGTGTTTGCTGATTTTACGCGACCCCAAAAATCGACAGGATCCGTTAAGCTATCGCCTCTTCTGATAGGTTCCGTCAGAGCTCTCGTTGTTGGTGGAGTTGGGCCTGTTCCATCCCAACTCCCAGTTTATACCGGCTCGTCAGTTCCCGGTGAAAAAAGAATTGGCTGGCGCCCGCCTGGCTTGCGGATGCACGAACGACGGGTGGACGGCCGAAGGTAACGTAGGTTGGTTCTCGAAGATAGTCGTTCCCGTATGTCTTGCTATCGGTGTCGGGTCAAGTTAAGAAAATTACATTACAACTTGTGCTGTGGGTATTTGTCGATATACATATAGGATTTTAACCTGAATAGCAAGACGACTTTACGCGCATTCAATAATTCTTACTTTTTATGCGGCGCAGTTAAGAAACATTAGCCTTTTCCCATTTTGAGTCTTAACATTAAATTATAAGATTCCTTTACCGTCAACATTTCAGGCCCTTCAAACTATATCCGAAGAATTTTGCCAACGTTGACCGTCCAATCGATAAATTACGTGAGGAGACCTTTCGAGGACGCGAGATGAATTTTAATTTCTGAATTCCAAGTTAGTGCGTTGAAGTAAGCTTGAAAAACACGCAGGGTCACTGGGGGCGTTCAAATGCTCGCAGCTCTTAAGCTAAATTTCATGAGAAGACGTAAAAGAGCCCTAGCCGTAAAAATAAGGAGGGCGGAATTGCAATTACTTAATCTAATTGAGGGTGCATAGCAAATTAGGGGCAACTGAGTGTCGGGAACGGCGTCGATCGGGTAACGCAATACCGCTTTATTCGCTTGCTTGATGGAGAAAACGTTGCACTGATTTAATTTAGAATTTGCATGGATAAAGCCAAGGTAGGATAAGTGCTTGTCTTTGAGTAGCTCGTACTACTGGCATAATGCTGTCCGATTAATATATTCCTCGTATAGACTAGATTAGCCTCGATTCGTAATGACGTATATTTTCTTGAAAGAGGATGGCTGCTGCTAATTGATGGGAGCTCAAGCTGTTAAGTACGTGTGCTCAGAATTATCCGGGATGAGAGAGCTGTATAGCCCATGTGCGAAAACTAATCCTCTATCTTAAATCTAAGCTCAACATCGTATTCGTATAATTTTCCTTCTCCCTCCGGTCGACTTTTTGGGGTGGCGTAAGGGTTCTTAGTGACCCGTAAAACGTCACGTTCTACATCCACAATTAGATCGTAAATACTGATTGATGAAGCCGAAAAAAGAAACCTGGATAATCGACCATTTCTGAACGCAACGCATCGAAGGTGAGTGACAGTTTACCAAGGAAAGCGCCAATCGGTTGAATATATTTTCACTGAAGTTTCATTTCATATCTAGATATCAAACTCGTAATGGCAGCTCGGTACTAGGAGAAGCAGAATTAGTTATGGGTTATCTTGAATTTTGGTCGTAAACCTTCCTATAGATTTCTTTAGGTTGTGGGTCGCGTATCAAGAGTTTACGGGATGGGATGCAAGATACGAGAACGATCCTAAGGGATCCTATAGGATATTTCAATAGAGCTATAAATCACTTGGGCATGTCCCACGGAGGTCGCATGGCCCAATTCAACGAGTGAGCAAGTCTCCTGGGAATTGAAGCACGGTCAGTGTGTAAACACGAATTATCGCCAACCTATTAGAATATAATTAATAACTCAACCACTGGCTAAAGCTTTTTCTGACGTCGCAGGAAAAGGCGTATCTTGACAGAAAAAAAAAACAATTTTCAAATTCAAATAATATTTTCACTTTGATGTGCCTTTATTACTTAGTAACGAAAAATCGTCATATCATACAATTATGGCCAATGAGAAAGCAGCATAATCAACGGGATAACAGGATATACCGATATTAACAGAATCCCTTGATACTACCCTGTCAATCCCTATTTACTTTGAAACTAGGCTAGTGGGATTATCGTGGAATGTAGCTTGTTACAGTTAATGTTACGATTGCGCTAATTAGCCGGGTTTCGACGTTAGTGGTTGTGACAGTGTTATGTACGTTGGTCAATCCACGAGCACTTGGAGTTTCAAGATTTGATAACCTAAATGTTCATACATTGGCCATTCTCAGTATTCTTTGTGAACCTTACCAACCTACCGGGACTAAAGTAAAAACCGTCCGTAGCTCAACGCTCGACTTTAACAGTTTCATCAGATGGTAAAAAAGCGAAGTTTCTTGCTATCGTGTAATAAATATCCTCTACTAAACCACGAAGCCGATTGATCGTATTCGCACGAGAGGATCTTATCAATGGTATCTCTACAGCGACAATTCAACTTTTTCGGAGATCGTACGGAAGCCCCTTGGTATCACGCCGAGCCTATTTCCAGTATTACGAAGAAAAAAAAAGAACAGTTTGTAAAGCATCGCTCGTTAGGATCGTCTAATCGAGTATATAAAAGCTACATGTACGAAACTCTGTTACGAAAAAAAAAAAGATAAAACGAGGAAATTTGCTGGACTCCAGAATTCGCAGTGCTAGCTCAGCTCATAATTATGGTTCTAATTAAGAGAATGTTCATTAAAACTCACACGAGCGAGGCCACAACTAGTAACGGTCCAATTTGTTCTCGTTATCCTAGAGAGGGCAGAGAGTTGCGTGCGTGGGGATAGGAAATGGTGAGCACGGCTAAACGGGGGTAGCCGGGGGTAACCGGGGATAGACAGGGGTAGGCTTGTAGCGGACGAACCAGCAGCAGCGGGTCGAACGTGGTACTCGTGTTGTCCACAAACTTTGTACAAGAGATCTGTCTGCCGATGTTGCGGATGTGGTGTAAGTAGTGCACTATGAGTGTCCACATCGTGACACACCGTGACACACCGTGCAACACGTCGCTGCATACCAACGAATCTTATTCCTCTCCTGATGTAGATGCTGATACACTACCACGAGCGTCCCGTGAAAATAGAAACATTGATGCTTGATAAAACACGCATTAGCTGAGGTTACGTGCGTATGTCGCCAACGTGGCAAATAACAGCCGAATCGAGCACATCGAGCACATCGAGCACATCGAGCACATCGAGCACATCGAGCTGGTTTATTGCCAAAATTGTTTGATCGCGATGAAACGCATATGTACGTGGAACCGTCGCCGTTAACGCCAGGGACGCTGCTGCCGCCGTCGTCACCCGCTGTGGTGTAACGATGAAATTGCAGAGTGGTGCTTTGTGTCACGCGCGAAGGACCATTAATCAGCGATTGCTTGATCCTATATTTGGCCGCAAATCATTGGTTGGCTCGAACTGTGTACACGGGTGCATCAGGGAAAATGTTGAGCTTCGAGCAACACGGTCCCACGAAACTCCTCGGGTGGCATAGCATCGAGTAATGATCCGGAATATACGGGAGCTTTTGACGTTGACGTAGAATTCCGGCGGAAACTTTATGGCTATCCGTACGGTTTGTCCGCGCAAAACGTTTCCCAGTCAGATCCAATCGCTTTGAATCCTTTAGGACGAGCTGCCCAGTTCTCTCTATCGCGTCCTCTCGCAATCAAATCTCTCTGAGCCTCTATCCAATCTCCTCCTCATTCCTATTCCCATTCCCATTCCCAGTCCCAGTCCCAGTCCCATTCTCGTGTCCCGCGTGATTCTCTTCTTTCGCGCCTTTCCTACCGATATTCTTCCGATCCTATCCATCTACGTATACTTATCTGGCTGGAGCAGCTTTCGCTGGAGGAGGTTGCTGTCCTGGGAGATTCTTTGAAATAAGATAAAGCTGCGAACGTGTCATTATTCAAGTGATAAGTTTATTGAACAATCGTTAAGCTCAAGCTTAGGTATAAAATCTCTTTATAACAAGGCTCGAATTCCGAATAATTAACGTATCACGAGCATGCGGGAGACGCCTCTGGCGAAGATGGATGATGCTTTTGACGTTCTATCCCTCGACAGAAGTTTATAAAACAGATACATCATTAGCAAAGGGGAGAATAACGACCCCTATTGATTGTCGGCTTTTAAATGCTGGGTGTCTGCTATGCATGGATGGCAGCATATATAATTCACTAACAACGGCCAACAGAACAACAAGCCTCTCTTCCCATTGTAATTCGCTCATTCGATTAATCCCACAGCTCGTCTCCATAGATATACCGTCGAAGCCGAAGCAATGTATTTACTTCGTGTAGATTGTTTTTATCAAATTGTTCTCTGAAGATTCAACCATCGCGTGAAGAAAGTCAGCAAGTAATAGAATAGAACTTCAGGCTCGTCCGCTCGACTACTGTAGAGACCGTAGTGCAATTTTTATTAAACTAAAGCTTTTGAGCAAAACAGAAAAACAGACCATGACAATCAGGCGCTTCACTTTTTCATTCACATAGCGCGCTCATAAATATGTATCGCGGCTCAACATTTCATATTATTCTATCCAAGTACAAAATAACGCAGGAATTATTATTGTAACAGTCATTATTTACTCGTATTAAGCCCTCGAGTTAACTCCGTAATAATACCTGTACTGCATCGCCCCTCATTAACAGACTCATTGCAACGCGTTAATTTTACATAATTAGGCCCGACGCGTGCGTGACTGTGTGTTCTCAGAAATTCTATTATACTAATAGCAAATTGACTTGAAGTTGAATTAAACGATAGGTCCAGGAATTGAGGAAGATGAAGTACGTACAAAAGCCTGAAACTCCGAAAAAAAAAAGAAAAAAAAAAAACCGAATGCCAAGAAAGTTGCTAGGAATAGGAGGAAAAGAAGTTTTCCCCGCGAGATACGTTCGGAGAAGAAATTTCAATTAAATAACGAAGAACTACCTCTGAGGTTCAGTTTCTCTCGAATGAGATCTGGAGATTCTCTTATCAATCACCGATTCTATTGACAACTAATTAAATGAAATGTCACGTATCTCAGGGACGGTAAGAACAGTGACTGGCTCGATTGATTCGAATGAGCGAGTCCCATGTGTGAAGGCTCCGAGAATCGATTCCTTGCAGATCAATTAATCGAACGACTAGCTTGACAAATATCGCAAGAGTCTTAGGAAGCCTGACGATATCAGTCCTTATTAATAACATGGTTCCGTGGACCGATTGCGTCAGCCTCGAGGAATTCGTTAACGTGTGACGCTCTGCTTTAACATTCCAGGAAATAATATGAAACTCTGACAGGATATGAGAGAGTGAAGTGTATAAGAGTATAGGGGGTTGTAGAGCCGTAGAAGTAGGAGGATCAGGACTCGAATGGGGACTCGACTGCGACTCATTCTGGCAATCTCAGCTGCCCGAACATTTTTAGCCTGACCTCGTGTGCACACTAAAGTACGGTTGGCCGTTTATCACGATGCAGATTGCTTTAGGAAATTGCTCGAGTAATACACGCTATAGAAGAGGGAGGCCTCCCGACGCAACCGGAACTCTCCCGATTTTGACCCTGCTGTCCGAAATACCGGACATTAACCATTTGGCCTGACCCGTGGACATTAAGAAGGTCATGGGTCCGTAATTTCTGTTTCTGTTTATAGTATGCTGGCTATAAGCTGGACCTGTAATAAAACCTACCTTCGAAGATAAGAGCACGTGTTAATAAGCTCGGTTCTATAAAACCGAATTATTGAGGGGAAGGAAGAGCCGAAGGAGGCATGCCGTTAATGAATAAGAGTAACAAGAGACTCTGAAATACATAATCCAATCTGAATGCCCGAAGAAATTTATGAGAATTGACGTTTATTTTCAGTAAGAATTACTCCCAGTGCACAGTACAATGCCATTAGGGATTAATTCATGTCGTAAGTATGTACAATACAAACTATATAAACTGGAATTAAAGTAAAAGTAATTAGCAGAAAATTACCAGGTATTAATTGCATACAACGTTATGCAGATGAGCAAATACAAAAGAGTGGCCTAGAGAGATTTTTCTCTTTAACTGTCCTGGACATTACAAGTACAGTCATAAATGTCCCAACAAATCATCTGAGCAATAGAACCGAATATAACTAAACTTAAATTATTTGTATTATCCACATGATGCTCAGAGTATCCTTTATTCAATATCTCAGCATAAGAAACAGGAGAGAAAAGGTCCAGAAGTCAGTGCAACCGGGAAAGAGATTCACAAAAGATTGTTTCCTCTAAAGCTGCTGTTCTCACACCGATGTGCAAATTTAAAGATCTACTTCTTGGCTAGCGGGCTAGCGGTATCAGACCGAGAAATGCAATTCACACATATAAAATTGTTATACATAGTCGACACCAAGTATTCGTGTTACTGCAATAGTAGCGATAGTAGTGGTAGAAGTGGTAGAAGAATATAGCGTCAGGCACAGCCGACTATGTGCATTAGCAAGAGACGGTAGATTGCCGAATAATGAGAGGAGTGAAAACTATAGGGAAACCAAGAGATGGAAAGGATACAGAAATATGGAGAATAGAATGAGTCTGGGGAAGCACACTAAAGAGCACGGGCAAGAAGAAAGCGAGAAAAGTTGGAAGCTTGGAAACTCGTGTAGAACGCAGAGAAAGAGTACATGTAAATGGATTATTTTAATACCTTTAAAAGCGTGTCTGTGCATCGGCAGGGCTAAGAATGGAGAGAGTCCTCTTTCAACAGGCAAACGCATGAAAAGAAAAAACCTCTGCAAATCGGTGTCTTGAGGAATCTGAACCACATTATTACGCCGGACGCGCAAGACGCCCAAGTGCAGAGAGCGTTATTTATCACGAGGAAAACTTTTCTTTATTCATGATTTTCTCAACGCAGTACGACAGTAAATACTGCGTGAGAGATGACGGGCTGCACTCGGCAGTGAATCCATTGTGCGCTGCTGTACGGTCTCGCTACCGGCTAGTTCTTGGCTTGCGCCAGCCTGCGGCTCGTGGTAAAGAAGCTCAGCGTTATTGAAATTTTATTTCATCGAGAGAAAACTCGGTCTGGCGATATCGTCTTGTTGGTTCTTTATCAGTAGGCCGGGAGATATTTTTCCTCCCGATTATTTAATTTTCATACAGCAGTGCATTGGTACCTCTTAACCGAATCCTTTGACAGAACTGTAGTTCGAGTGTGATAAACTGATAATGAAGCGACAGGCTGACTCCTAGCTTCACACGGCCGATTCGTATGTCAGCAGCGTGATTATGCGTAAGACTTCGATACGGTGGGAGCATGAGTTCTGTCAATTTAGAAGCCCAAAATACTGAAATTGCTCGAGCTGCTCGACGAGCTCTGACTACTCGAACTGTTTAAACTAGTGCGCCCGTTTCAGTTCATGAGAAACGTTATACCATAGGAGCAATAATCCGCTCCGCGTCTACCGCTCCACTCCTACGGTGCTATGGAGCAAGAACGCGAGCGAGACAACAATTGCGCGAGAGTGAGTCTGCTACGAAAATCGATGTAGCTCATTCTGGGTCGTAGAGTGGAACGAAATAAACGAAATAACGTCGCACGGGGAAAAATGGTGGTGGTTCGCAACTGAACAAGATCGCGTGTACAGAAGAATATTTTCTATTTCATTTATACTAGACAAGAGATATAAAATGCTTGACAGGTAATAGACAGTATCAACGTACGATTAGCGTACAGTTTGTAAAGGTTCGGAACATTTCATTATTACGTGGAATGCCCTCGTGATCTTTCAAGAGATAGACAACGTACTTCTTACTTATGCTCGTTATTTATTATTATTACTTATCCGTTAAATTTAAACATTCCTTGAACGAAACGATAAGATTCAGGATTCGAAATTCAAAACTCAAGACGGGAGACCAGGTTCCAATTTAATTTCCTCTCTTGAACTCTCTCCAATTTCTGTACTTACTCGCAAGTTGACAGATTTTCATTTAACTCAGAAAAATATCAAGTTCATTGAATGTCGACATGGAAACTCGAGAAATAACTTTAACGAAAACTTGAGTGTTCGAAGCAGCGACATTAGCATTGCATTCGGAGAAAATCTTAAGAGTCAGTGGAGGAGAGCCAAGACGATATCGGGAGGTAACGTTTCAATAACTTTTTTTAACTTCTAGAATATCATTTTATCAAACGGTCCAGAATAAACAGTCGACTGAATTCGATTAATTCCTGAAGCGTCTTGAGATTTGAAAGCGATTACAAGATAATAACGATTAAAAAGTGCCAATGACATTTTGTATTCCGCCATGAGCAGCCAACGGTTCGATTTCATCGAACGGACAATATATAATTAAAAATTATCCTAGGCAACAAATCACCCCGTTTAACAGTACATTACGAATGTCTACGTTTCAGTATGTAGTTAACGTTTACTCACAACCAGCTGATGATTTGTGATTTGTATTTTCATTAACAACTAGAAAGACAATAGGTTGTCGTCGTTGAATCGCTCTCACGCCGTCGTAAGTGTAACATTTTCCAAAAAAAATTATATATTTTCAAATTTAAATCATTCATTCAAGAAGTTGAAAGTAGACCGACAGAGTCAGAGAGTTGTTATACGTATGGGAACTGTGGGAATCACTGATATTTCCTGATAACTCGATTAGCGGATACGAATCGTAGTGCAGTCGGCAAAACTTTGAAGCTCAGAAATCAGAATATTAAGAATATTTTTCATTTTCACTCGCAACGATTGGATTCATAGTAGTAAAGCTCTCGCAAGTTTTCATTGACCGGCAAGTTTGACATCGTGGCATGGTAGTACATAGTTCCAAGAAAAAAAAGAGCTGATTCCATTCTCGCGAATTTCTGCAAGCAACTTATTCAACGTAATTTATTCCTACTTGTAGAATTTTTCTGTTTCTTAATCTCCCACTGTATCTGTCAGTCTTTATCCTCCATCGCTCACCAGACAGAAATTTTTTTAATTAAAAAAAAAATTTTTTTTTTCACATTCAAAACAGCCAACAGTAAAGTAATTGTTGGACCGGCCTGTTAACAATCAATTATCGCGATAGAAGTTGTGCGTTTCCCTTGCACTCCAGTGACATGGGATCGTAGGTGTCGTAGATCGTCGTCAAAGAAACCTATAAGAGTACGTTCAGAAAATAACTGACCAGCGGTATTTATCGTGCCGGTGTATCTTTCGATCGAGCGAGTCAACGAGCGAGTCGAGGAGGCGAGAAAGTAAGCAGTCAAGAAAAACGAAGTATCCCGTCTCTGTCTGTATCTATATAATCGCGTAGGAGTGAGTGCACGTCTCGACGATAAGAAGTCGAGAAAAGAAGCCGAAGAGGGAAACGGATAATTGGCGCGGAGGGTCGCAATGCTTTGTCGTTCCTTTTTTCGAAGGAGAAGCAGAGTGAAGCGACGTGCAGCAGGACGAAAGGCTAACCTCGTAGATGTCGGAACAAGCAATTTCACTGTTGCTGCTTGCGTTCTCGCCTCGATTTTTAAAAACGAGAAGTAGATTGTATTCTAAACTTTCTAGATGCCACAATATAATAACATATACGGGCTTAACATTAATAATAAATACCTTCGGTAATGGTAAATCTTCATATACGATGAAATCGGTCAACAACGATAGTCATAATTAAACGATGTAGTGACGTAATATGTGTATAGTATAATATATATAGTATATATGTATTTACAAATAATTATGTATATAATATATGTGTATATGTATAATATTTATAGAGAGGTGAGGTATACATGCGTGTGTAGGTTAGGAATGTGTAAAGTTGCATCAGCTGGGACACATCGCTCGACTAGTCTTCTAGTCGGCGGAGATAATTTTCTCCATTTTTAAGAAAATTTTCTATTTATTTCGAGCGATGTTCATCGCGAAATGCTGCGCCACACAATGCTATTCCACACCACAGCAGCCTTAATTAATAGTTGCATATACGGTTAAGAATAGGAATAAATAGAGGTACTCGAAATCATCATATTAATTTGATATGTTTAACCGGCAATTGCGGTTTTTTAAATAGGGTTTTCTCCTTTTTCTTTTTTTTCTTTTTTTCTCTCTATCAGTGCGATATTCGAGAAAGTATCGGCCTTTGGTAGGCCCTCTGAGAGTCGAATTTTCAGCTTCTGCTTAAGGACTGCCGTCTATACGTTTGGATTAGCTTCTCTATGCTATTGATTGTCAAACACAATCTCCATTAAACTCCACTCGACCCCTTTGCCTTCTCGTTTTATTCACAGCATTCGATGGTACAGTTTCACTGCAACTCCGATAAACTTATTCTTAAATATCTCAAGTAGTAATACTGCGAGTTGAGCTGTCGTTAACTGAAAACCAATAGTCGAAATCTCAGCAACGTATACATTACCCAGGTCTCGGTAACCTAGCATTACCGCTTCTACTTTCGTCCTTTAGATCGGCCAGTACGTAACTCGTATTGCTCCCCTTGCTTTGTATTTCCTGACTGTCCGATCCGTCGCGATACGCGCCATGCTGCTCCTTTCAATTTCAGATTATTCGTCCAATTCGTACAAACGAAAAATATTACACGAATGAGAGTTAATTCAGGAACCAATAACCGAATGGAAATTCTATTTAAAATGAAAATAGATCGAGCTATATTGATGGTACTTGAAACTTGACGCAAAGTTACCTGCACCTAGTCGCGGCTTTGTGGATTCAATAACTTGTGTTGTGTTCTTCGAACAATTTTCCTGTCAAATACTACATTGGCATTGGATCGTTTATTTCTAAAGAAATTCACTAATTGACCAATTTTCATGTCGACCTATTGTTCCCCATGAACTGTCTCTTGAAGTGTTATCGACGAATCAGCTCTAAAGCTACCGATTCATTCATTTGGATTCTTAATGATTTTAGCTGGATACGGATACGATTGAATCCAATACCAACCCAGTAGAATCTTTCAGTAGTCAGATACTTGGAAATCACAGATGACAGATGAAATAGCGCATTATTTCTTTGAGAAATAAAATTGATGTTACGTGTTACGAAAGTTCGGCGACCCAGAGTACTCTTACCTGTTACTTTGCGAACGTCGCTTCTCACCTCTCAGACACCTCTTTGGCTCAATCTGCTTTCTGTACATTTTGCGATGATTCCTGGCGAAGAATCAAACCGAAAGCGTTTGATTCTCCTCTTAATTTTTGAGTGTCGTCGGGCTGCCGATCGAGGGTGGCAGTCCAATAAGAGCCGCGTTACTTAGTCTCGAAGTTCTTGGTTCTATTTCCAAGGACATGCGATACATGTCCTCCTCCTCGAGAAGCAGCGTGGTGTCCAACAAGTAGTTGGTCACCTTTGTAATCAACTCGATTTTGTAAGGCGTCTGCTGGAAGTGTCGAATCTCACGTATTACGTGAGCAATCTGAAGGGAAAAAAATGATTGCTTTATAAGTAACAGGAGTTTGATCGAAACGAAAAAAAATTATAAGTATCAGATGAAACGGTACCGACCATTCGCATTTTTGAAAAGTTGAGCAAACCGTCGTCAGTGAAATTCGGTGTGCCTTCCTCTATGAACGAGAGATCTGTCAGATATAGTCCTAAGTAAGGGATGCAGGGTGGGTCGCAACGATGCAATGCATCCCTCAGGTTTCTAAAACGGCCATCTGACGATACGATATTCTGAAGTCTCTCGATTGTTTGTTTTGTCTGTAGAAAGTTTTCCAATTTCATATTGATTCGTGCATTATTGATTGTTATACTATGTAGAGCATCTACTTGACGATCTTACCGTCTTCGATACTTTTTCCCAAGTTTTCTTTAACCTGTAGACGCTGCTGTTTGTGAACGCAGCGCATATTTGCAGTACTCCATTGTAATTGTGTAAAACTCGACTTATATCGGCAACCGCTGCCCATTTTTCAATTGCGGCGACCCTCGCCGACATATTTGATCGCCTGACAATTTCTGACACTACGAGCTGCGAGACTTCGTTGAATCTTTTAGTCATAAGGATAATGTGAGGTGCTCTTGTCGCTTTATCCGTCTTCATCCACGCTTGTCCAAGAAACTCTCTATATTCGATAGAAGACAAAAGAAATGCATTACCCTAAGTCAATTCAATTGCGCGAGCTCGGATCTCAAATACTCACTCGCTGGCGATGGATATAAAAATTTGATGATCCAGATAAGTCATCTGTTCCGCGATCTCCAGTGCCGATAGAGTTTCGATGCTTTCCTTGCTTTGCGTCTGGGAAACGCAAAAGGGAGAAATACCGTAAATGTGGAATAAATAAGTTATTTTCCAAATTCAGTTTGTCTTACCGTTGGCGGAGTAAGCAATTTCTTCAAGTCAGCTTTGTTGCTCTCAGATTCCTCCTTGGTGATGAGCCTCAGTAGTTGACTAGCAGCTTTATGTTCAGCTGGCAAAAGATTCGGGCTGTATACGATGTCTTCCAAGAACTCGATAGTGAGATTTTTCAATTTTTGGTCCAGCTCAAAGTCTTGCGCGTGTTTCGAGACCCAATGCCTAAGAACGTTCAGAACCCTCATCGTTGCAGCGGTTGACATCACGGATTCCTTGCGTCTGTTCTTATCGCGACATGAGCCGCTGCGTCCGCTAGCATCGCCGAAGCTGCACCGGCCTGGCGCCTTGTCAGGAGGATTACTGGAGGCAGACGTGGCGATTGCGAATGCGGCTGCGGCAGTCGACGTGCTGCTCCTGAATGGTCAGACGCAAAGATGCTTAGCACATTATAATTAAGTCCTACTCCAAAGCCCTATTGCTGATTAGTGATCAGTGATTACGCATTCATTTTTGCTTGATCACCACAAATTGCTTTGTTCGGTGCTGGCAGAGGCTCAAAATATTAATCTAATCAATCAAATCTTTCCAATTTTTTTTTTATGCATTTGCCCCCACATCATAAATCTTACGTGCGGCTGTGCTGCAATCTGCTATGTATGTATCGATCATTCGAGATAAGCTGAAATTTGTTTATCGTTAGCCGAGCATCTTTCTGCACTGGCTGCCCTAGTCCAATTTGAATTTCAAAGTGCACGAATCCTCTACGTTATAAGGCTGGAACAGCAAATAATCTGCCCTCTTGTCGCATACAAGAACCGTCTAGGTAGATATATCTTTGCACGTTACCGATAGATAGTGGCTGTGTAAACACACACTCGAGGAAGAAGGATTCGTCGTTCGAACTGCTGAAAAATTTCGGCCTTGTCGAAATAAAATTTTACAACTTTACGTGACTGCGCTTGATTGGTCAAACGAAGGAAAGAGAGAAGCTGCTCGAAAGCATTCTTTTTATGGTGGTGAGGAAGCAGTAATGACTTCTAGAACGTTTCAACAAGATACCGTAAAAAGCGTGTGACTCAATTCGAAGCGTGACAAGCAGACATCAAGCAATAGACAATATACCTTTTACGCCACATGAGACTACGTACTAAAGGATGCTCGTACTTACCATAGAGGCTCGAGTCCAATGCTTTAAATGACGCAAAACAACACATGAAACACACTTTAATCGGAGAGAACGAGAAAAGCATTAGCCAGTGTCTCAAAAATTGACAGTATTCCAACTGGGACTAATCAGAGAGACCTTGTCAAGACGAATCTAACTTATTCGATAGCTTATCGCGTACTGCCAATATGAAAATTGGGTTAATAGTTATATTATATCCAATGGTTTCGTATAAAAAGGCAACGTATTTCGTAGGGAGGGAAATCGAGATAGAAGAAAGGAGACGACAGTAGAAGTGAACATATGAAACGAGGTTGAGTATTATACCGAAAAGAAGCATCCATGCTAACGAGAGGTAAGAAACGTGTATGGATATTATAATACACTTAACATTCAGTAGCGATATTATCCAATGAAATTGATGAATTTTCGTAGACACGTATACAGAGACTTTGAGACACGGAGATCACGCAAGGATCACGCCCTTGAGCGACGCATATCTCCCGCCGTCTCTATATTTTTTTTTTTTTTTCTTCTTTTTTTGTTATACTTCAATACGAATTCATAGTCTGAGCCCCAAAATGCCCGTGCAAACCGACCTTCGATGACTCTGTCGGAAACTGGTGATAACTACTCCTGCCTTGCTGGAAACTTGCTGAGAGTCATGCTGGAAATTGGATTGTTGCGATGCCGAGCACATCTCATTCTCTTGTATTGAGCGTCTTGCTGCCCAGTAATTCTGCAATTTAACCAAATCTTTGAAACAGAGTTGAGCAAGGATGCGAAAGGTTTAAGAGATAATCCGTGCTCGGGAAAACGAACCCCCGTCATTGTAGAGATTGAACCGCTCCTCATAGCCGTACCCGGTGCAGATGCGATCGATTGTCTGTGTTCCATCGAATGATGTTCATGATAATTGCCATGACGGCTGTGCTGTTGAAACAGTTCAGCAGTGGCTGACGAAGGAATGGCCGGCGGAGTGCTTTCGCCGTCCGTCCATGATTCCTCCTTATCAGAGTCACGACGTCTTCCACGAGAGGAACGCTGGGACCTCGCGAGCATCCAATCGGATGAAGATTTGTGCGAAGGTGTTTCCGGCTGATCATAGACGAACTGAACTTCTGTAAGGACAGCCAAGGAGTCACGACGGAAGACATTGGAATTTGTTCCAATCAGGAGAGATTAAGCGACAAGTGTATTTCCGCTTGTGTGCTTCTACGAACCGTCTTTGGTGCGCGTTTCACTGGGTACCGGTGTATCTGTGTTCTCTAACGTGGATTGCGAGTATGTACCGCCTCCGCCGTCTTGGGGACCCGGATCTGATCCGGAGCCAGAGCGCGAGCCCGATCCCGAACCAGTCGAGCCCACCAGAGTCACAGAACTGTGATTGCTCGAAGGAGAACTTGCGTTGATCATTGTCATGTCTGCAAGCATTCGACGAATTTTAGGAACAGTAAACCAACCAATTGGAAATTCGTCGGAGAATGTGACTTCATTTTTCGTGAAGAGTCATACCCGTCAGTGTTTCTGCAGTGGACGACACCGGTATCACCCTCGGAATGGTCAAGAGACATCTATCGTCCTGTGCATTATTATCGGCACGAATCCCGACACGACGAGGTGTTGCTGGCGATTGTCGGCCAGAAGAAGGTCCTGGGGACTGCCTGACTATTACGGGTGCTTCCGAGATTAAACCCAATTGCTGCTCTTCTTCCACTAAATTTTCCAAGAAAATGTATGGGGTTATCGATACTCCGACGATTCTGGCCTATGAAATGACTAAGAGTATTGACACTGATGACATTGATATTGACTGGATATTGATTTTTACTGGTCAGACTGATTTTCAGTAGATCGAATGTTCGCGAGAACATGCATTCGAGAGTTTTACCTAATCGCACAACTACAGGTCACAGTCATCTATGGCCAATGAAATGAGATGAAAAGATAAATCTTCAGACTGTCGCTGTTACTGTTGTGTATAAACAGGTGATCATGTAAATGATGATACATGATAATAGCAGAAGCAAAGTGCGGTGTGTCACGTGTAGTCGAAGTAAAGATTTAAGAGCAGTCGCTGCTTGACTTGATGATTTCGAAGAGATTCTTAGTGAGATCGCATGTAAGCCTAGCCTAGACGAGGAATGAGAATTGTTTAAGTCGAATTGAAAAAATAGGGGCATGAAAGCTCACACTTCCGGTAGCCGGAGCGCCAGTGGGCCTTTGAGTTGGGCGTTAGCGCGCCAATGTTGGATTCGTATGCACTGTGACTGCGGGCTTCTCGACTATCACTCACCTCCGATCCGTATCCTATACGTGGCACAATTACACAAATATCACCTAACTTCATAAACAACTGAATGTAGTAATAATGACTCGAGAGAACACGAGTAGCGAGGATAGCGATAAATCGAACTATTTTAAAGTAAATACGTAGTCTCGCATTTCTTTGTCAAATTCATTGCGAACTTGTCCAGATTCTCACGTCAGTCGCGACAAATTGGAAGCATAGGATCACCTATGTCGATCAATCGGACAATTAAAGTATTACTCTCAACACTTATACCTCATCATACGCCTCGAAACACTTACCAGTGTACGATGACTGTACAAGTACAAAGGATTATTATGTTGAATATCTTACCGGATACAGAACTAGCGCCGCTGGTCCTTCTTGGTGAAAAGCTACTCCTTCTGCGATCATCAGTGTGGTGTGTACTCTCACCAGGTACGCTGGCAAGAACATCCAAAGATCTGAAAATGGGATAGAGCAGCTCTGATGGCAGTGACGTTGAGGTTAATTCATTCATTCGAAATTTGTGACTGGTTCTCACATTAGCGAGCCACTGGGCATCTGGGCGTCAGGTGGTTCTGCGTCATAGAAAACCCTTTTCAGCGCCTCCAATACGGTGACGCCGTCGGTGAATACGCGATAAGTCAAAAGAAACGTATTGAGAAAATCGATGCTCAAAAATCGTAGATCCGTGAGTCGCTGAAGAAGTCGCTCAGGTGTGGCATAACGTATTTGCGGGACTTTACAGGAATTCAGTGTCCGACTAAATCTTATGTCAACGTCGTCCTTGAAGAGCTTCGGATCGTTCCTAATTGACTGAGGCATCGTGACAGAACTTGTGTCCGGGAGCAGCCCGTGAAGAAGATCGTTGAAATGCACGTTATCCATACACTGGCTAATGTCGCTTATCCACGCCGCTTTTTCCTGGAAGTCAAAGATAAATCCGCTCTTTTCTGGACCATCTCGAAGCCACTTTTCACTCAACTGACCTGCATCGTAGGGGCCACCAGGTGAACGGAGATCTGCGTTCCCCCGGACTTGACGTCGAGAACTATTTTAAAGTCACGATTTTGAAGCTGCGCGCTACCACTTCCGCTTCCGCTTCCACTGCTTTCACTGATCCCACTGGACATCGAACATACTGACAGTTCTAGAAACAGTTGACGATCACTATTCTACTTCACTACGAAATCCCTGGTAAGGGCATTTCGCCAGATGCACAAGAACGAAGATTGAGAACATCGAGGGAATTCATTATGGTTAAAAATTATGATATTGGTTAAAAATTATTCGTACCATCGTCGTCTGCGACACTTTGGTCGCTCGGATCTTCTATGAGCACTGCGTCGGAAAGTGGTATCTTTCCAACTTGTGGAACGAGATTTAGACGACCGTCGTCGTCCGACTGCCGTGTCGTGAGTATTAAATGATTTGAAAACAGGAAACACTGCCTGAGAGCTTCCTTGTCTCCAGCACCTTTGCCTCCGAACGTTGCACTCAGTCTGCTACGTGCTCCACGAGGTTTGTCCAGAATTTGAACAAGTGCACCTGAAACCAGATAAAATATACTCGTAGCACAATTTCAAGTCAAGAGGCTGAAATACCTGGGACGCAATCAATATGCTTTATTAACTGCAAGACTCAGTCTACCAAGTATCGTAAAGTTGTCGAAATTCATAGAGACAAAAGGGAAGCTTTTCTTAAAGGCGACCCTACCTTTCGTGCGATCCTTCTCAGCAGAATGCTAGCATTTTTTTGTTTCCCATTACGAATGGACAGTTCAAGTAGAGAAATTGTAATAACGCCCTCAATCAGGACCCTCCTGCTTCTGGCTCTTTGTTTCAAGATGAATCTCGAAAGACATTCTTCGAATATTAAAATTTCAACTACGCTTAGATGTTGTTATCGTCAATTTTTCACTCCCACAATCTAGCAGTCACTATGATCAATTAATTGATACTGGCAATCAGTGTGCCAACCACTGCTGACCACCACTACGAAATACTACCAACCCCCGCACCTGGCCGCGTCTGATCAGTCGCACGACACTCTCCCTTCTTAAACCTCAAAGAAACTTTCGCAAACATATTCATGAAAATAACAGGGTAGACAGACCACGCGAATTTAAGAAGCAACGCGTAAACAATCCCCAGTGTTTCACGTAGAGCGGGAATACCGTGTGTACCGGCGTTGACGTTAGCGTCGGCTGTAACGGCAGCACCTTTAACAACACAGGGAGGGAGGTTGCGTGGTAGCCATGTGATGCAATATCGTGCGTGTACCCGACAGGAACGTAGATCGTGGGGAGCCGGTGCCCATTCGCGCGCCGCCCCTGCATAGTTTCGTTCACAACATTCATATGATCCGACGCGATACGCGACCTGTAGTTACAAAGGGAGATTTAAGGAATCTCGAAAGAAAAAAGAAAGCGCCATTTCGATTTCGTTATCAAAGACAAGATAAAGACTTTTGCTGGACGATAGAAAAGTACCAGACATGCCTGAATGCAGTTGAAAATGTTCCGAGCAGTTCGGCCCTGCTTGGAACCGATTACTGCGCAGAAGCACCAAGTTTCGATGGCACATTGCTGGCCGAGGCATCTGTGTGGATGTATATATACGAAGCATTGATTCCATGCAACAGTAAGAGCTGCGCTTGCGTCGCGCTTACTTCAGGATTTCCAAGAACCTTCTTCTACGGCAACGTCTACCTTCCAGTACGAAAAGAAGCTTGACAGTTGGCACAGAGCTTTTGACTTTTACCGACCGTGGGAAGCTTTCGTGCGGAATGTCTGCTAGGTCCGTTACTTATCTAGCAATTTTCTCACTTATCTTATATGGGATTGGCAATCGTATGCAGACACAGCGAAGTAAGATCAAAGCTTCGATTATCGACGAGCTTAATTAAATTCAATAGGAGTTTGTTTGGATTCGTGATATTCTGTCTCTGTCAATTGGAGAATATCACTTTCCGGTGTTATACGAAGTCTTTGCAACTCACCCTGCCTCACGAAAACTTGATTAACATCCAGCAGTATGTCGCATCCCTCGACGATCATTCGCTCGACAGCCAAATTTTTTCTCAGATTTTCCGTCTCACTAACCTGATAATGAAAATAGTATCATTTGGCAATTCGTTAGGAAACAAAAATGAGTAATCTTAAAATTGGAGTTCAAATCGGCTGACAATTACGTACCTCATCGTGCATCTGCCTCGATAAATCTTCAAGCTGCTGTCTTGCGTTCTGAAGGCTCTTTCGTTCAACATGATCATGAGGTGTATGCGCTAATAACTCGTGAAGCGTTATTATGTACCTTGGAATCTAAAAGTTCAATAATATACATTAATTCACTGGACGAGATCCACAATAACTTGAGTATAAAAGCTCGTTCAAGTTCCACCCTGACGTTACGAGGTTTTCATGCGAGGGTACTGAACGATTGACAGACTTTCCAAATCGCCTCTCGGTACCAATCCTCAATCACGGCTGATTTATGCAGATTTCAATACGAAGAGGAAGAGTGGACGCAGTGCGTTCTTACAAAATTACAATTTTTTTTTTTTTGGTTTTAGTTACACGTGCACGTTTACACGCGTGCGTAAAAAGTAAGAAGGTGCCGGAGTATTAGCAATAACCAGTAAGCATGGTAAATTCGACATCCGGCTACTCCCCAAAGCTCCAATCGGATACCGGATATTTTATGCTTTCCGAGCGTAATTGGGAAATCATCGTAGTAGCGCCAAGGACGCGCAAAGTGGGTATTGGAAATAAATTAGGTTACCTGATGCATGGGGTAAGTAAGGAAGGTCTCTAGAGACCGACCGTGGCAGGCAGTCTTGTTTTCCAGCCGAGTTAAGAGAGCGGCAAACGACGAAGACGACTGTTTACACTCGGTCAGCACTTGTAAGCTGTAGTGATGATTGCGCACATATTCCTGATAGATCGCAAGCATCGGTAAAAGCATGTCGAAGAGATCGCCTGAAAGTACGTCAAGGAAGGTTTAAGAATATTTGCACTGCTGCTGCGATCCACTCCAGTGGCACTTGGTTCAAAAATCAATGAAGCTCGTTGCCAAAAAATACAGACCCAAAACCAAAGTCGGCCAACTTTCCATTCGAGACGTTAGACCCTTTAGAAATATTTGATGGAGAAAGAGAACGGTTTCACTGTTCAGGAAGATGCTGTTCACGTCCTCGTGGCTACAGGGAGGCTTCTTCGAGCTTGCTGCCATCTTGAATGGTCTCAAGAAACAGCTTACCAAAACTTCCATTTGCTCAGTGTATTCTTCCTCAGCCTCCACCATTTGGAATACTAAGCTGATTAAACATAATTTTCAACGTGCATATTAGTATTCGTTAAAAGCTTTGATCTTTGCTACTTTCCTATTGAGACTTCAGAGGCCTTAGGACTTTTGCCAACTCGACTACAGGCACATTTTTTTTTTAACTTCAGGACAGTAATACATAAATAATGCCCGATAATGATTTCGTAGGATTGCGTCGTTTCGGCGATTTTCTTTGTAACATTTCAATAAGATTTCTTAAACGGACACAGAGCTAATGACGTATGAATTCCGTATACCTGTTTCTCTTCCGCATACTTTCCGCGTGTGGACTCTTGATGTATTGCTCGACGATTTGTTTCCATCGTCGTCGACAAAGCCATCCCCGAAAAAAGCTTTGGACTTTCTTAATCTTCCGCATCTCAATCGAACCCTCCGTAATTCCCCTGAGTCCTGGCGTGGCAGTGGTGCCGCCAACTAGGGAACCTTGGGTAGAAGCACCGCCGGCTGGCCCTACCACTCCCGTCGCCTGCTGTACGGTACCGGGGGTGGTGGAGCCTACGCCCTGGCAGAGTGTTCTCAGGGCTCCGTTACTGCCATTACGAGTTGAATAGGCAGCAGGTGTCATAGCATGTGGCCTTAGCTCCTTCTTCAAGGTGCACAGCTGTCACAAGACGACGGCTCGTTAATACGATCAATTTAACGCGAATCCTCGACGCCTTGCTTCCTCGTCCTAAATATCCTAGATTTCTTAAATCGCCTAAAATTTCTTTTCTGCTCCATTTCCAAGAACTGTTTTCCTTTAATCATAAAAGTTAACAAGCTAAATCCGAGGACGATCTACGCTTACTAACCTCCGCTCGAAGCTTCTTTATTTCCGAAGCGAGTTCTTCGCATTGCTGAGTGTACTGCCATTTTGCAGTCTTTTCGCTCTCGACGATTTGCAACAGATGCAAATGTTTCTGCTCGAGCTCTTCTTTTTGCAAAAGCAACTTATTGAAACTGCAACCATGGGAGTAAATGAAAAGCCAGTATCTTGATTTTTGAGTAAAAAGTGAGAAGACTGAAGTATCATTTCGATCACGTGAAATGTTTTCCCATAAGTATATAGGGGGAAAAAAATAAACTGTTCAAAGACGATAATACTAATTAATTTTCGTATTTACACGCATTTTGTTTGACAGAGTTGCAACGATTTCGCTTAGTACTGCAGGAGCTTTGTGTCTTATATCTACCTAATACGATTACGTTGCGCAGAGAATATTTATTGTTCGAAGCAAAGGACATCCCACACGATCGTTAATAATCCCGTAATCGTTAAAGCGGGATTGCTGTCGAATTAGCACTCACCTAGCTTCTCTTATCGAATCGATCCATGTCTTGCAATCAGTTTCTGTGGCTGCTTTCAACTCGTATTGTCGCTGATTTTCTCTTCTGTAAGATATTGCGAAACAGTGCTGGAAACGAAAGAGATCCAATACAGATGGAAGCAGTCTCAGCAATATTTTATCGTCATCTATGCTCGTGGGTACCTCAGCGTCGAATAGTAAAATTTACACAAAAAGAATTTTTCATTAAAAACTACCGTGAAACTCGTGGTAATCGCGGAACATCATGGTATTTCATAACATATTACCTATATATTTAAAAGCAACTCACGAAAATATATTAAAAAATAAGCATGACACATCAACTTTTACTGAAGTTGAACAACTTTTACAGTTGTCACGTACCGATTCATTGAGGAACGCTCTCGACTTAGTTTAAGTAGACGACCCGAGGGAAAGAATAAGAGGTATCGGCTATAAGGACCTCGACCAATCAGAATGATTAGTTCTCGAATTTGACTATTTTCCATTGACCACTTTAAAGCAGTCTGTCTTGGGACACCGATCCAGGTGCCTCGAGCTGTCTCGCGCTTCCGGGTTTTATGTTGATAGTTTTTTTCGCAGTTTTTCCTATACGATATAGAAAGTTCTCGCTTCTGTGTTTCTCGCGTTGCTTTCGCAATATCCATAAAATCATACAAATTTTCCGCGTTTCTTTCGAAGGTGCAGTGTTGTGCAGTGCAGTGTCGTATAGTGCAGTGCCCGCTCGAGTGTCCCCTGGATGCAGTTCTCGGCCTTCGCGGATCATCTGAACCAGCGCCGGTGAGTGCATCTAATTTATTATAATAATTGGTGGAGGGATTTCGATTATATATCTCCGATTCGTGCTGCTACGTTCTCGATCATTTACTTACTGTAGTCCGCACTATTTACCTGTCGCATACTCTAACCCTCTCTACCTCAACCTAGCAGACTGAGCGGCCGTGCATTTCCGTTACCGCGTTCGCTCCCGTTCGTGCATGCAGTTGCGTTCGCTGATTTCACGCGACCTCAAAGATTAGCTCCTGTACGGTTGCGTTTGTAAATTTTACGCGTCCCCAGAAAATCGACAGAATCCGTGAAGCTATAGTCTTTGCTGATAGGTTCCGTCAGAGCTCTCGTTTTGGCGGAGTTGACTCTTCCATCTGAACTCTTAGGTCGTGTAGCGGCTCGTCAGTTCAGGGTGAAAAAAGAATAGGCGCGGATGCATGAACGAAAGTGACGTGGGTTAGTCATCGGATTTTCGCTATCAGTATCGAGTTAAGAGAATAAGTTGCATCGTTTAGTAATGGTGTGAAAATATCAATCAGTTTTTCGTTATATCAATCAGATATTTTTGTTGTAAAAAAACAGACAATTTGACACTGAGTCAGGTAACATTTACCGTGAAACGCATTAAAAATTATATATAACAACATTTAATGTGTCAACTGTAAAGTTTATTTGTACCGATTTAAAATATCCTGTGTTAAAGCAATAAGTAACACGAAATGCTAACGATTTTCCACGATTACTGGATTCTACGGTAAATTTTATCGTGAATTTCATAGGAAAAATTAATGAAAAAATCTATCCGTGTACGTGTAATCTTAGTAATAGATGTACGTAGTTGCACGTCGACACGTAAACGAACGTCCGCGGAGATACAGAATATGCTATCCCAGATACGAAAATGAAGCCTATTGAAATTCTGGGGAAGATGCCGATAATCATATAGAGCTTGCCGTTGGCTGACGTGAAATTCATGTTACGCAAAGGACCAACGAGACAACGAGGCAACGACGCAGCAACCCACGCGGGACTTCCGAAAAATCGATCTCATCCCGAGGACAGAGGGCCTTGACCTATATTTAGACAGTCCTCCACTCCCTTCAGGAAGTGTCTGTATTCCCCCTATTGGGTTGCGCGGAGGAGGGTTCAAGCACTGCAGGGTGCTGCTTCCAGGTATTGTAGAGTATTCGGTGATGGGCACCATTGTGCTTTCGATCTTCTTCCATACCTGGACAATGCTTTATTGCTCTAATCTCTTTTGGCTTTGTTGGTACGAGGGAAGGATAAATCTACTTTGTGCTGATATCTCGATTTCTCGATTATCCTCCAGAAATCAAAAGCGTTATTAGTCATACGGAGGGTCTCAAATTCAATTCAGATCTAGCATGAAAATGATTATTGGTAGTTTTCTCAGTTTTCACGAATAATGTGTCGTTCATGCGCTAATAGCTTGATCAGAAGTAGAGATATTATGTAAAAAATATTTGTCAATGTAGTTATGCGAATAATATCGAAGAAGTATCTTTAGCCCTAACAGGCTAAAGATGAAATGCATTAACGTAGGCCATCCGATATTCAATCTAGTCCGTGATCAAAAGGTCCAGATTATCGCTATTTTTACGAACCATTGCCGCGAGACCCGCATAATTGATGGAACCCATTAAAAAGTATAGAAGCGAAGGATACGTGTACACCTACGTGGAAAAGGGAGTACATAGCGCAAAGTGTCAGCAATAAAAGAAAACTTGATAACGAACTGGGGAAAATGAAACTGGATGATGCACAATGCTAATACAAATGTCTGACTTGATCTCGTTGATTAAACGTAAATTCTCCTAAATTTCTAGCAGACGCAATCCGTGAATAAAATAAAAGTGAAATGATGGCATTCCACTGTCAAGTGATCCAGCACCCTTGTAGACGCTACCCAAATAGAAGTGTATAAGTAGTGCAAGAGTTCTTCGTTATAAGAGATAACTATTTTTAGCGCAAAGAAGAATCGATTCATCTCCCCGATGGTATGCTGCCTGCCAAGTAGCAGGGAAAGTTAAAATAATGAAAGTCAGGGAAATCGAATGTGCGAGCGCAAGAGAAATCGAGAGTATGGAAGAATCTGCAAGGCGGAATGAAATAGAAGAAAAGTAAGAGAGGGAAACAGAGCCTTCTCGTGAACGGCAACAGGCAGTGATGCCTAGATGCATAGGGTAGCCTAGATGGTTGCTCGCTTGCTGGCTACGTAACCAGTTCACTGCTCCTCGCTGACATCCCAGTTGCTATCTTGCTCTACGCACCCCCCTCCGCCCCCCTTACCCGTCACAGCTCCGAGTTGAAGCTTTTGTATAGATCGGTATCCCACCCCCTGTTCCTCTTCCCTACCGTATCCACCTCAACCACCTCAACAACCCTCGTGGCCGTCGGCGAGCTTTCTTTATTCTCAACAATACTCGTTTCATCGTAGCGCGTACTTGTATTAAACTCGTTCACCAGGCATACACGAACATACGTGCTCTTTCTCTTTGGTATATTCTTCCACGCACGTAGGTATATTCTATCCCCGCAACACGTATCGGACAGCACGGACAGAACACTCGGATGTTCTACCGTCCTGACAAGGCTTACTCCTCGCTGTGCGCTCTTTTTCTTCGTCCTTCTGCTTATCCTTTTTACACGGCGTAATAAGACTCCAAGCTCAGGATAAGAACAAGCAATCTTTCCGACGGATATGTCGATATCTGTAGGTTCCCTCTTAACTCCTGATTACGGAGATTAAGAGAATTCACGGTGCAACCTATTTAGGTTACAGGCAATGTTATAGAGTTGCATACAGCGCGAGTCTTTTCACGGATATGGCAGACTGCGTAGCTTCTCTTTGGATATTTAGATAGAGTGGATCAAATGTTAATATTGCCACTAAGTTGAAAAATTCATTTGGTTCTAAGAATTTTGGCACACCACGTATATCCAGGGAAAACAAGACTCCGCAGACCCAATTATAATTTTCGCAGTTAATACAATGACATGAGTTACTCGAGCTCCTGGAAAATTCAGAAATAGGCAAATTCAGAAATATCCTTTTCAAATTCTTTTCAACGTCCTCTTCTCAATTTTCTCGTCTGTATTATCGCGCTTCTCGCTATTTTGTACCTTCCCTTACTTCCGATCGCATTGCCTTTGTACTCACAGACCGTTGCTATCCTTGCTTTTCCACGTACATTAATTAATTTAATCTTCATAGACAGCTGATTAGAGGCGTTGCGTAAATTCTGAATTAGTCAACATTGAAATGTTATGGCGCAATATAATGTTGCGAATTGACTGTTATTTTCTCGAGGCAACGTTCCCGGGGAATTAACTCGTGAATTATTGATTAATAAACATGCTCGCAGAATGCGAGCATTGTCCAACTTCAATTTCAACAAGTGAAAAGTTACTTGCAAACTCTCGCACTCTTTCGAATTAAGACTCGCAGGTCAACGTTACGTGTTAAGGAGCAGCAAAATTTTCCGAAGAGCGAGCAGCTACGATTTCTCGTTGGTCGTAAAAGTCTCCCTCGCTTTTATGGACAAATTAAGGAGGTCGATTGTAAGGCAAAAAAAGATCTCGAAAAATGGAGCTTGAGTACTGAAAAAAAAGGGAAAAAAGGAAAAACGAGAAATGATGGAACAACAAAAAGTACTTGTGAAGGTTCTTCGTAATGCAATAGCCCGTATCTTTGAATGACTGAAATTCTATCTCATGGAATGAAAAGTGCGAGCTACGGAATTGCAGTATTATCGCATGACGCTGCAATCACGACTTCTGAATTGGTGCAACAGGTTCGCGTACCAGGCACACACACGCAAGACATTTAACGCTTCAATTAATCTGCTACGTACACCGAGAAATAAATCGTACGTGAAAGCGCGACGAGTAGCGACGGTTTCCATCGCATGCAGTATGGTAATTCCGGAATATACAGTAATTTCCAGTAAAAATGATAATTTAAAAGTCCCTAGCTACATCTTCAAGTTCTCGCTAAAGATGCGTTTTCTAAAAGACACGAGAGGTGATCAGTGAATATTCATCCAGCAAACCGATTAATCAAACACGTCGATGACGCTTCAATGATAAACCATGATGGTGCGGTGATAGCGACGGTCTGTCGGTTTTAATACACGTTTATCGTAACGTGAAAATAATCGTCTGTGATACCGGCCGAAATCATACAGAAGCATTGATCGTGTGGTTCCAAGGTGGAACTTTCTCGTCGAATGCGCGCAGTCAACCGCCTTTTGTAATTTCATTTTTACTTTTTCCTCACATTAAACGAATTTCAATATGAGGTTTCGCTCTGCTCACGTTCAATGTAGATATAGAATTATAGATCGTGTAGTTTCATTTCAGTAGAGTCACCCCGAATCGAACTGATTCCAGCTAATCTCCAAGTCGGACTTAGTACGCGCTTTAACGCTTTTAATTTCTCAAGCCATGGAAGCTGCAACATTCGAGCCTCGTCGAAAAGCGCCTTTACAAAGATCGATAGAGTCTCAATAGAGAGCAGCTTTCCGATTGTTTGACGGTTTACATTAATTCGGAAGTATAATGCCATAGCAGGAGTGTCGTTCTGACAGCATCGATTGGTTCCAATGAATACCTACGTCAGATTAGACGATTAGGCAGTAGCAGGGGCAGGGAATAGCCCGACGAGAATTTTTTTTCTATCGACACCGATCGATAGGCCAAGGTTCGTCAAGACAAAGGGATCCCCGATGTGAAAAAAACTGACTTAATTGTAAGCGATTACGTGACTCTGAGGGATGTGGGGGCATTGTTAATCAAAAGTTTAAGTCCCAGAAGGACCACAGGTCGTCGTCAAGGGGG
>NW_014334044.1:24161-55040 GCF_000341935.2 Cephus cinctus | reverse complement strand
GGGGCAAACTTTTTGCATTAGATTCTCATTCCACACTATCTTCAATTTTCAACAAGTTCCTACTCTTTTTGGTCCTTCAGCTCTTTGGAACAGGCTTTATTGGACTTTGAAAATTTTGCAATGTCATCATATAAAATATTGAGTCACGCTGGAATAAAGCGAATAACTGAACATTGGGGACGATTGAAATATTTTTTAAATCTGAGATACCTAGAAGTAGAGAAGAGAATGAAGTAATTCGGCAATGAGTTTGGATTCTAATTGGCACGTGTCCTGCATTTCATGATTTTCTTATTGTCCTATGCCACGAATCTGCCTCCCTCGCACTCTCATTGTCACCGATAAAAGAACCTATTAGACTTTGAGCCTCATCCGTTCCTCTCTTTCTCTCTATTCTGCCGATTTTTCATGTAGTGCAGGTCGATCCTCAAGAGAATATCAAGTGCCCTTACCTGATTATCGTGCTCCTTGCCCTTCGCAGTGATAAGACGATCGCAGTAGCAACCCTCAAGGAGGATGACGCCGCTGGGACGCGAGCAGGCGTCGCTCTCGTAGTAAAAGAGCATATTCTGAAAGGCATCAATTTGATTAATCTATTTGTCTTTGATTGCTTTTAAAATTCTAAGCAGCTTGGAAATAGGAGCAAAGGCTTTCTATCTCCAAGGGAAAATGTAAACAATTTTACCAGTTGTATTATGGTGAAAGAGTAGAACACTAGAAATAGTCTGGTTGCCTTGTCAATGGAATACGAAATAATAAGGAGTTAATCAAAGAGAGGAATAAAGGCGTTTTAACATTTACTTGAGATTGAAAGGGTTTTTAAGAGAAAGTCTGCTAAGATAAAGAACGATGTCACTCGGGATGTCTGTGCACCTGATAAAGGACGAACCAACGTAGTTGCCACTTGGCAGAATCAGCAGTTCGCTTATGCAAATGTCCAGCAAGTGAGTGGTCGTATTTCGCCCTCTCGGAAAGCATCACCAGTTGAGAATCGTTCACTCGCACTAAAAATACACATTGAAGAAAAGATTATTATTTACATCAATTGATACAGTCTGAATACATACATTGTATATAACGTATATCCGTTTTTCAAAAGCTTATATAGAAGCAACGTCCTATCGATAAATCATCGCAAGTCGTACATAGCAGATAAATAGATACTTCAATTAGGAATTTATTCTCATCGCTCGGTACGGAAATAAATAATAAACCAATATCAACAATAATTGCTAGTTAACAAACTAAATAGATGTATGGAGTGGAATTTTTGAGAGGAGGAGAAATAAGCAGAAAAAACGAAACGTCAATAAACGCATTTATAAAGGAAGATAGACAACCAAGGGAGAAGCTGTGAGTAAGGTTCGCAGGACTTACCAGTTCTTTGCATCTTAGGGCTGAGCATTTTCAGTCGTCGTCTCCAAGACACTGTAGTTCCTCTTCTTTATTTTTTTATTATTATGGGCAACGTGGAAAAATTGATTGTCCGAATTACCTTGTATGTGGTAGAATGGTATTAAAAACCATGAACATCCTATTAAAATTATTACGAGGTATATTTTAATGTGCAATCACGATTCCGTGATCACGCGAATCATACAATTTTTAGCAGATACACTCATCCACTGATCCGTTCTAGACTCACAAATTGAAGGAAGAAAATATCAATCAAACAGTTTTAAATGAGAAAACTTTCAAGATGAAGTATAAATTCGACTACTCGATTAAGAGGTTGGGTAAAAGTAATGCGATCCGCCGATAGTATCACGAATTTATAGGTGCATGAATATTTCGAAGCCCCTGAGAAATTTTCACCACGCAACGACGTCTTTCCAGATCCTCTGAATATTGACTCGTTTTAAAGTATCTCTCCACCCTTAGGGGAATACGATCTCAATTGGGGTATAAGGAAAAAAACTGTCCCGTACTCAATGCTCTAATTATAAAACCTGACTAAAATGAAAAGCACGCAGTAAACATTGATGAACGCCGATACATATTTCATGAACTTGAAACGAATGAGGTAAAAGGTAAAAATTAAAACTAATTAACTAATTATGATGTAATGTGCAATTTTTCACAAACATGGCAAAGCTATACGGATCGACACTAAAGATGCTTGTATCGACGTCCTGTCAATCACTGTCACAAATTTTTCAATGATTGCAAAATGTTTGAATCACGATGCTTCGTATTTTATGTGAAAGTAAACATCGCGTACCGAAAAAAGCACAAGTTAGATACTAACTAGATACAGTAAAACAATTACGTACAGTATGAAAGAATAATGTTTAGAAGATAAAAACGAAGGATGAAGTGGAGATTTTGTACAATACCTGCACTGTTCGCTCTTTTCTCTTTTCTCCCATCGCTCACTTTCCTCTCTTTCTGTAACATATACTAACTTTATCTAGATTCTCTCTCTTTCGCTTGCACGCTCTTTCCTTTCACCCTCTTCTCTTCTGCCCTCTTTCGCCCTTTCAAGTAAGCAGTCGTAATTTTGTACTATCTCGTTCCTTGACGAATGACTTTCCGAAGAGTAAATTAATATTTGAGCAAAAACGTAAGAAGCAGCTTCGAGTTCAAATTGTTATAGGCTAGGAACTTCCGTGATTGATTTCGTATTTGGGATGGTGGTGTCCCATTACGGGTTACTGATCTCATGGTCGCGGTATTTTGACTTTGAGTCGCGACGAGCTTGCGAAACGAATCTGAGTGGCGAGGTCTGAGCCTCGCGAATCACCCAGAGAATCCTCTCCCATTGCGCAAGCTCAGTGGGATCCAGCCAAACCCCAACGTACTACCCGGCTATCCTCCTCGTCCACCCTTCTGCCAGTCTACCAGGCTGCCTGCCTGCCTATTTCTCTACCTGCCCTTCTATACTATCTATGTAACTGGCCTACACTACACACATTTCTCGAGAGAGGCTGTGCGAAATGTAGAGAGAGAATCCAAGGATGTTTAAGCGGTGAGGATGGAGGCCGAAGGGTGCACGAAATCCGCACAACAGGTTCTGTGACAATGGAGGTCGTAAGGATTGTGACTCCGAGACTAACAGAACATCCTGTTGAGAACTTGTTGAGAACTGTTCTGCCTTCACGTATCATCGGAGCGCTTGCACAATTGAGTTAAAACAAAATGTATTCATTTACAAATTGATCGAGCCACAATAGTGTAATGATGAGTATATCTAAAGCGTGAAAGTACCGGCAGCTGCACTTTCTTGGCAATTATTTTCATTTATACGACTCCTGGTATACGCGGTAGCTTCTGCACATTGAAAGTTAATACTGCATAATAAAATAGATTAGAAATGGATCACCTAATAACAGTAGACTGGAATACGCAATGTACAAATATATTTCAGAAAAGTGAGGGTCCTAAAACAATAATATTTCTTGTCTTTACGGACACAGTTATTTGTCGACGATATTTCTCAATTGGTATAGCTGCACATTGATTTTATATTGCTGTTTCGTGGAATAGTTCAGAGATGGCGCAGTAAAACTGGGCGAGACCAAGATCAAAAGTTCATCAAAACAGTCTTGTTGACTGAAGATAAATAGATGAGGTATCCACGTGTGTCCGATGCCGCGCAAATCTGACGTACTGGCGGAACATCTAGGGTGCTGCCAGCTGTGAGTCGAGGTAACTATTATCTCGTTGTGTCGCGAACTGCAGGAGAATGTGAGATTACAGAGCTCGTTATTTCTTTGGAATCGAGCCTCTTCGAAAGGGATTTTCTCAACTTGCCATTTCATTGAGCTCAGTGATAATTTCAATTGATTTTTTATGTCGAACTCCAAGTCACCGCAAATTGAAGTCATTTTGCTGTTTGGGTTATTTCTTGATGGAAATGCGAAAGTGCAATTGCGCGATGCGTAGCTCTCACGGCATGTGTTGCGGCCTGAAACGATAATTAATCCTCGTTCACGAATTTTTTCACTATCCAGTAGCAAACTACCAAATACCTTAAATTTTCTACGAGCGTTGAATTGTCGAAGATGTTTGACTGCATCAGTCATCGAGTGTTCTGCATTTGTTTCTCCGGAGATCCAAACATTATTTAAAAGATCCCTTGCCGTAGGTCTCTTCTCTGGACACTCCTGCATAAGCTGAAATATTTCGATGTTGAGTAATAATACAAAAATGACAATGCAGCTGCTTCGTTGAAATACCTCAGTGATTAGATCTTTCGCTTCATCCGTCTTGTCATCCCAGTAGGGAGATGGAAATAAAGTTTCCCGAGCTTCCCGAGTTGGCTCAAAACCGCACAACCTAAAAGTCAATACACCCGCTAGATATGACGATGAACTCATCTTCAACATAATGACATAATGAATAAACACTTGAACTGTGTGTTGCGAAAATAATAAAAAAATGTTTAATACATAATGTAAATAACAACTCCGAGACTCCATATGTCAGCCGCAGGGCAAATAATGCCGGTATTTATGACTTCCGGTGCTGAAATCACAAAATCCATAAAAATTTGATTATAGGGGATCGTGCGTGGTGCACCGAACAAGCGGAAACTCATAAACGTAAATTCGTTGCTGATTTAACGAGGGCGAACGTGTATTTTCTGCACACTGCGTACCGCAATACAATATGTTGTAGCTGTTTGGCAAAAACTTTGATATTCCTATGCTGGTGAGAAGTAGGCGAGAATTCTCGTGTTCGGTGGCGTAAAGGAATTTTTCAGGACGTACACTTCCGTGACAAACTCCCATCCCGTGAATATACTGGAATTCAGATAGAGAAAAAGATTATTTTCTTTATTCGCCCAACATGCCAACCATTAGAAAACTTATCTGGAGTCTGTCGATATTGATACCTCAAGTGCAGCCAGTGCATCTCTTGCTGCTTTCGCAGCATCCCTCTCTGAATATTCTTTGCGAGATGCGAGCCGTTCAAGCAATTCTCCACCGGACGCCAAATCCCCTACCATGTAGAGGCGACGAGTGTCCTCGTAGATCTCCCTCACCGTCACCTGTCACGAGAACAGATCTCACATACCTGATATATGAGCTGCTATGACATGTGAACGTCGAATTATACGCGGGAAGGACGTTTCATTTCTTACGATGTTTTCATGATGAATCTTTAGAAGAGTCTTAATTCTCGCTCGCGTTTCTTCCTTTATCATGCGCGACTTCGGTATTATCTTGCAGGCATATTTTTTTCGTCCTTTGTAAAGACAACTATGTATCGTGGAAATGGAACCTCTGAAAAGATCGATCAAGAATGAAACAGTAGCGTAACGTAATAATCTCGTTATATCTTTACCTGCCGATTATCTCGCCAAGAATGTAATGACTTTGAAACACGCCGTTAGAGGTATCGATAAGCCAATCTCCTTCGTCCTCCATAATCTTGTTTCAGAGAAATATACTATAAATGCATAATATAATTTCAAAAACACTTGACAGTTTTATCGATAAATATCATCATGAATAGCGTGCAATGTGCAACAATGGGCAATTGTTGGCATGACAAATAAACGAATTTACGATAAAAAGTATGTAAATGTCCGTCGCGTGATGAAAAAACCATACGTGGAAACGTCGTCAAGTAGGATAAAACATAAAGTATGAAACTTTTTATGCGAATAAAAAAGTTAAAGAAATGAACAGATGCAGCAGCGAGTCAGTGTGCGTCGCGTTTCTGTCGTCACATTAAACGTCGCGCGTACACCGAGCCGCTTAGCCACCCAATTGTCAGACGAAATGCGCGATAATTGTCTAGTATTGAGCTATTTCACTGAAACTCCAAACACTTAAATGACAATTGAGATTCGATCCATTTGATATGCACCGTTGGTTAACGATGAACACTTGTCTTCGTCACACTCATCTTCATATGTACGCCATCGAATCAATATAAATTGACCAATATGACAAGAAACTTTAATATAAAGTGCATGGCCCAAATAAGTTTCAGAAAATAACAATGATGACGTTGCATGACTTTACGAACCTCGTTTCAGAGTATTGCAGGATTCAAGACGATCGGTGAATTGTAGAAAAGCGAAGCTACGCGGTCGAGAACTGTTTGAACGAACGTCGCGTAGGTGCAGATATACGTGAGCGCACGCGCGCGCGCGCGCTAGCAATCTTTTCTTGATGAAGGCCGTACATAAACTGAGACGTCGTTGAAACACCATGTGTGAGCCTTGCGATCGTCCGAGTCACTTCTCGACGAAGGTCGCCTCAGGTATAACGACGAATCGTTTGGTCCAAAACCATCGCTCGCTGCAAAGTAGTATTGTTTCGTAGAGAATTTTGGCTTCGCTTCATTTCGCAAAATCCCAATGAGAGTTACTAATTGAGAAGTCTTCAAACTTAAATTTAGCTCGTGTGCAAAGCTGGAAACGATAAGCTTCTCTAGCGATTCGACTTACCGTTTGATTCGACGTCGTTATTCACTTGGACCAGTTCATACTCCGTTTTAAATAATCCTAAAGGAGTGGGGTGTGTTTACGACTCGCATTGGTTATACTATTCAAATGAAGCGAGAGCAGGTCCGTTTACAGAGCCAAATACCTATACAAGAAAAACGCAGAGTACGCCTTAGGCTCTAACACGTAGATTGTATAAACGACTGACCGAGTGATGCTGCTGCCCGGTGGCTGGTAAAATAGGATTCTCATGAGGCAGCCAACGTGTGAACGAGTGAGCGAAAGTGTTACGTCCAGTATCTCACGGACTATGCGATTACAGTGATATAAAAAATTAATATTTTTGCGTGTCACCATACACGCTCGCTGCTGATGCCTTCGTCACCGGTACAGTAGTTTAATTCTCTCGAGTCCAAACCCGGTGAAAGGGTGACGGGTGAAAATTTGCTGCAAGGGATAGTAATCCACATCCATAATGTGATTCCTTCGATCGGACTCACCGAAATGGGAAATGACTTTCTTGGTATCGTACGACCGACACGTATGTATTTGTGTAGCTCATGCGGGATTCTAAAATCCAAGACAGATGACGAAATGAGGTGGACTCGAGCTACCTAGTTACCTTCGACGAGATCACCTTTCATTGTTCGTGATTATTCAAATCTCTATAGATTTTTAATTTGCCATGTCAGCACACGTGTGTGGTACACTTACTCATGCGGCCTTGGCCACCGAGCGACCCGTGAGCACTAGTTTGTCATGAAAATTGGGGTCAATGTTAGACAGGAAATAGCTGTTTAAAGTCGAACGGAGCGTGGATGCTAGTGGAAAAAGTTGACAAAGAAATGAAGAGAGAATTCATAATTCTTAATTAGTTAGATTCGTTTATTGACAGAAAATACGTCAATTAACGTAGAAGCGTACATCCTGAATTTGTACAGTCCTGAGCTTATCCATAAACGAATATAAAAATTAGGGTCGTGCGTGACCATGCAATTTGGCGATGTGCTGAAAACTTGAACACCGCTGCAACACTGCAATGATTTTCAAACGTTTAATATTACTTCAACCGCGGAGAATCTTCTGCTTTAGTAATTTGTAATACATAGCCTAGGTGAGTCGGCGAGCGATATAAAAATATTACTGCTGAAAAGACGTAGGGAATAAAGGTAAAATTGGGCACGATTATTGAAGCCCTTTGAATCGTTAAAGCTCTCTCACATTGCAATCGATAATATTTTTAATCGTGACGATTCATTCTTAAACGATTTACACCTTACTAAATATTAGTTGTTGCACGATATAACCTACGAGCATTAATCTTGATCTAATGCCGATCGTTAGTAAAGTAACATAAGCATTTTCTGCGCAGCAATGCCGATGGAAGAATATTACTGTTAGAACGGCATTCAAATGTTACTTGGAAAGTGCACTACTCGTCGAAAGGAGAAAACTCATTCTTTCTCATTTGAATAGAACCCAACTCACAAACGCGATTATTCACGGTCAGACCAGTCAAAATGAAGTATGGTAAAATCTTGGTCGTTTAATAAATTTTTGGCTAGTGCTTTTAATATTCGTGCGGCGCAAATCGGTCGTCTCGTAAAAAGACCTAACTAATTATTCGACTAAGAGATACGTCGCGAGGGATTAGACTTTTGGCACGTATCTTGAAAACACGTTACGTAAATACGAAGGCGCGTAGTTTCGTCTAAATCGTAAAATATAGTCGGTAAGCGCTAAGCGCGTTCGTCTGATCTTCAGCGACAGAACTACGTGTTACGTATTTCGACGTGAATAGGGCGCCACTGACTACGAGTCCAGAGTCCAACTTCTATGAAAATCGTCGCCTAAATTCCCTGAGCAAGAATGTCACGTTGTGCTAGATGCATCGCAATGCCAAACGATGATCGAGCCAACGCAGCCTAACGGATACATACTTTAGAATTCTTAATTTGTTAATTTTCGTAAATATGTTGTCGTTGGTCGTGACGAACGTGTCGTCGTCTCTTGGAGCACGTGGCACAACATTTCTTTTTTAAATTAGAAGATAAGTCACACATTCGCTTGTACGGCGCACACATTGAGACGGGAATCATGCTATCCTTGCATCCTGAAATAGAGTATAACCACAGTCTCTGGTTAGTTGACGGATCTCGCATTAGACGTGGAACTGCTCTGGGGTCAGGCAGGGTTCACTTGCGACGATCCTACGATTCGGAGAGTTCGTGTCACTAGTCGTGTCTTCAACTGACATACTCACCATACTTCTCCTCTGTGCACTGTCGTCTCAAATGACAGCGTCTCGTGTCAAGCGGTCGTCTTTCGAGATTGCAATCCTTCGAGGAGAGATTCGTCGCTCTGTCGCGACAAATGACCTCTCGCCGTTTTAGACCGGATTTCACGAGACACGTGGCATTACAAGCACTCCACTTGCCTGCAAGTAATATAATTCGTCATAAGGATCAGACGAAAGCAATTCGGAGAAGGAACGAGATAGTCTGCTGAGGTTGCTTCACTCAACTGGGGGGACACTCACTGGATATCCACTTGCCGCCATGACACTCCTCGTTCGATGTAGGTTTCCTATCAGGATCGCAATCTCCCACAATGGAACAAGAAACTGTTCTGATTCTTCTGCCATCGATGCAGTTGCTCCATTTAGAAACGAGCCATTTCGCTCTCGTATTGTAGATCGACGCATCAGGATTTCCATCGAGCAAATTGTCGAACCCAAGAATTTCCGGTTCTTCGGTAATCCTGTCTGGGTCGTTATCCGTCACATTGTAAAAGGACGTGTCCTTGTTCTCGGTTAGAAGAATTAGGGGCATGTCCGAGACCGGCTCGCACTTGGGAAGATTTGGACAGAATCCTAGTTCTTCGGGTTTTGCATCTTTGTCGCAATCGCGATCAGGCAATGCTAGTTCTGACCTCTCGTTCCCGTTTCCGGAGGATACGCACATTACCGACCTCTTTCTTAAGGCGCCTTCGCCACAGCTTACAGGACACATCTGCCAAGGACCAATCCACCATCTGGTACATACATAAAAGTAAACGCTAAAGCACTGCGCTTTCAATCAAACGATTACACGGAGGAATGAACATTTTTACATGAAAGAACTCACCTTGCAGGACATGGATTGCTATTACACTCTCGCATTATCGGCTCAGGCTTATCGGTACCAAAGCAAAATGTATCCTCGACGACGCCGCTCTTTCGTTCGTGGCACATGGCTTGGGATATCTGGGTACCACCCCCGCATGTTACGGTACACAATGACCAGTCGGAAAGTACCCAGGAGTATTCGGGAGCACGATCTGGTTCCTTCTTCGGAACAGTATACTCGTAACGCAATCCAAAGTTACGATAATGCCCTCTGTAAATCAACTAAAATGATAGGGTTGCGTTATTGAGTAAGAGAAGTGGATAGTGAGGCGAGGAGGAAAAAAAACCGATAGAATAGAAGAATGACAACAGAAAAATATATTCGTACAGAGAAGCGGATGTGGATTCTCGTATACTCACGTAGACGGCGATATCCTCCTTGATTGGGCCTGGTATGCGAACCTTTTCCTTGTCTCGTTCGCGCTCGTAGAGTGCCGGCGTTCCCGCGACTTCGTACTCGCCCGCTAAGGTGATCTGCCTATCCAAGGGAATCTGAATATTAGACTTTCCTCTGTCGCTTCCTCGATCGAATGTAGAATCTATTTGATGACGCTTGACGCACCGTTTTCCATTGAGGAAGTACTTCTCGGAGCTAGGAACACCGATCCCGATATAGTTCTTGCTGTTTCCAACTTCCTCGATTTTAATGTTCCTGGATCCACTGGGGATAACGACAACCTCCTTGTATCCGGGACCCTCGTTCTTCTTGTAGAGGCCGGCAGTGGTCTCACATTGAGTGCCATCGCCATGACAAATTCCACAACGATCTTCGCTCGCATCCGAATCAACGGTCCAATCGCATCCGACCTTCTGAAATCTCGAGTTTATTCAAATTTTTCCGAGTCAAACGTCAATCCAGCCATCGCTATTATTTTAAAGGATATCGACGATTGATCGCTCACCCTGCATATCCCTGCAATGCACATATCTCTGGTACCGACATTACAAGGCGTTCCATCGAGCGCAGCTTCTCCCCACGGAACGATCACACTCTCCTCAGTGTCGGTACAATAGAGTTCGCACGGCTCAGCTGCGTAATTAATTTCAAGAAAACAGAAAAAAAAAGGTTATAACGAGATATGGGATAATAGTCAAGTAATGAAAAATACATTCTACGAGGCTCTGTTTGTTCTTACTCTGTTCGAAATAGGGAAGCCAGGTGTAGTTTTTGCCCTTATATTCCTTGCCGTTGTAATTACTGCACTGTATGCTTCTAAAGGAAGGTGCTCCCTCGGGACAGGGATCGGTATTACAGATTTTATAGCGACGCCTTTCCCCAATGCAAAATTTTCCTTCGTGTGCCGGTTGCGGATGATCGCATTTCCTCTCAACTACGGAGACGCCGGCGCCACAGGTCCTGGAACATTCGCTCCAGGCCCCCCACTCGCCCCATCCACCATCAATGGGATCGGGTCGATCGGCCATCGATACGCATTTTTGATTTTGGCACCACTGAAATTACGAGGAGAATTATAATATTTTCAATAATCTCTCTCTCTCTCTTTCTCTTTTTATTTCTTCCGATAACGATTACATTGACTACGCACCATATGTTTACCGCAATACGTTCCTGGCGCCGCGGGATGCAACATTGTCGTGCAGGACCCGTCCACAATGCACCACAGTTTCGAGCAGATCTATAAGCGTCAAACGAACGAGAGGCGCGTAATGCTTTCGACGCGTTATCCAAAAAGCGGACAGCCTTTGATTTAGTTCTAAAATTACCTCTTGCAATGGAGAGCAGACCGTGGCTTCCTTCACCCCAAATTGCAATCTGCATTGATGTTCCGCATTGTACATTGCACCTGGCGGTAAGTCCGGATACATATATTCGTTGTCCACTGGCTCGTCTTCCAAGCACTCTCCCTTACCCTGACTGGAAACAGAAAGAGTGTAAGGTAAATGCGCAATTATTATAACGCATGTAAATCAAGAGAGAATGAGTGTTAAGCGGCGACTCCTTACTCAAGGAAATTCGTAATGTCTCTCCGGGAACATCGTGACCACGCAACACCCACGGTATCCACTTCAAAAGTCGGAGTCATCACGTGAAGAGTATCGCCGTCACGTTTGCTGCATCCAATTTTCTCAGTGTCGTGATACATGCCGAAACTGTAGTCAAGTAAAGGAGGTGCGATAAGTCTCAATAATAACGTCAGGCAGAGACAGGGTGGAAGCGATGACGTATATTGCTTACTTGTGGCCTAATTCATGAGTTATGGTATGTGCCAGGGTAATCCCGTTGTCCTCGTTGACACTGCAGCTGCGGTCCGGTTGACACATGCCGGCTACGTGGGCCACGCCCAAGGTGCTACACGGTGTGTTCGCTCTCGAGCAGATATCCTCCCTCGTAACGAGAATCGCCACGTCGTGATGATTCGGATGAGAATCATCAGCCGGATTCAATTTTTCTTGCCACTTGCAAAAATTATAAAGCGTCTTGTCGGCGTTTATCGTGATGTTCAGTCCTTGCTGAAATAATACGGTTGACATTGAGCAAATTGACGATCGAGTTAAATCACATCGCCTACCTCCACTTCGTCCTCCTCCACGAGGATTATCCGGACAACGACGACATTGATGAAATTGCCAATAGTCGGATCAAGGTAGAGCGACGAGACCATATTCATGATTGTCAGTAGGTAAACTTCCACATCGCCGTCTTGATGGAAGGCCATCATCGAGCTGTCAGCCACTACGAGAGCCTCAACGTGTCGCGCGCGACTAACCGATCGCCTGAAACGCCTGGAACGTTGCCACCGTCTTGGCTGATGATGTTTCCGACGGCCCCGACCCTGAACTTGTACCAGCCCAGACTGAGTTTGCCACTCGAGTTGTGTTTCCGTCAGACGCCTTGGCTCTGTAGAATCAATCGAGGTCGTGCGTCACAAAAAAGATCAATCTCGCATTAATATTCCCAGGTAAAAATGTTGAGCTACGGAACGGATCGGTGATTGATAATTTTGCATGGTCCACGTGAGATCCCGCACAGGCACACCTACAGTGAGACCTTGCTGTAGTTCAATTTATTTAAACGTTTCACGGCAAATTACGCTCGGATCTACATAGGATTACTTCAGCCTACCAAATGGATCCACAACTGATCTAAAAATGATCCATGAAAGATCATTCTCGAAGTTATTCTTCGTAATAAAGGTAAAGTACGATGTAGTCTCACTGAGCGTATCTCGTGCGGATCGTGTAAAATGATAAATCAGTGATCCGTTCCTTATCTAAAATTTTCACCTGAATTTAATAACCTCGGACCCTTGAGATTTCGAAGTACAGGGATAGAGAACGACGTTGTCTTTATGAAAATATTTGGAAACAGTAGATGATTTACAATGTTCCTGAACGAGGAAACCAATTACCGAGGTGTCTATTGATTCTCACCACGAGTGCCGCAATTCTTCTCGTGTTTCTTCTTCTTTTTCCGCCTGCGTTTGCGACTGGCGCCAATCTCGGCGGCGGCTGAGCGACGAAAGACAAGGTGCGGGCGAGCCGTCGCAGCTGCCGCCATGCTCGTAAGCGTTGCGGCGCCTTGTCTGGCATACTTCTCGTCGCCGTCGCCTCCACTTCGTCTTCCGTCTTGATTGTATTCTTCCGATTCTGTAGTCACTGCCTCCAGCCAGAACTCCCCATCTTTGCCGTGAAGAACACCCGCCTGAAACAGAAAACCGGCTCTACATTAACTTGGCTAACTAACGAACAGACCGACCAATCGCTCACTCGTAGACAGCCAGACGATCGTGTCTGGCTCCTTATCAAAGGGATCACAGGAGCAACAGGAAGAAAACCCGTCTGCACGCACGATACTCGACTGATTTTCATATTTCCAGGGCGTATGGGTTGATCGTGACTGAAAGCAAATAAGAATAATATCGACGCGATATTCGGCTACTTTGACAAAGAGCGAACGCAGGTAGCGTAACCCCGGAATAGACAGTGAAAAATCACAGTCTTGGCGCTGTGAAATGCGGAACGACACGTGTCACTATAGAGGAAAGAACCAAACACCGTTTAAGGTATGAGTCAACAAATAAAGAATTGACAAGGCATAGCCCGAGATACATACGCGTTATTTGCTCTTTTTGGCTAACCACAAACTTCGAGACCCTATATAAGGAACGATTTGTTGCTACGATATTCGATGCACCGAGTGTCCCTTCTGATTTTGATCTGCTCGAATCCGATGTCGCTCATAGTGGGTAACGTAAGGTGGCTTTGAATGACAAAAATAAAAATCCACAGAGGAAAGACGAGGAAACAAGAGCCAGGAGCCAAAAGAAGAAAGTATCTGCAGTCATGAAATACTGCAGCATAGCCATTGGGAAACCTTCAGAGAACCATTCGATATCCATTCGATACCCATTCGATATCGAGGGCCGAAAAGGCAAGGCCGAGACACACGTTCCAATGGGGAGCTTAAGGTGATACCCTTAGGTTCGCGTCCTGAATGTATTTTCAGTCCGGAGTTGTCTATATTCCCGGCAGCCAGGTCCTATACATTTTTAGCGGTATCGGTTGGCTCGTACGCAATTTCCGATCGAGCCTCAGGAGTTACGTGCCGAGTAGGTTGTAAATACATATAATAGATTACACTAACTACAATTTACGTCACTTGCTTGCTCTAATCTTCACTTTTCTTTTAATGGTTGTTCCTGGTATCGTTGGTCCAATCCGATTTACCGCGTTACGCAGGAAAAATTAGATTTTCATCGATTGCTCATCTCGACTCGTTGGAGAAGAAGGCTACCACTAGATATGGGTACCTCTGGATACGAACACGTGTCAATATGGACACTGTGTATAGCGACACGTTGACTCGTACGTGTTTCGCGAAATGAGCGTAATGTGACGTCAGTAACAAGATAGATATTTATGTATTATAATTTATTTATGAAATTATATATATACATATATATATATTTTAATATGGACAGATCAAAGAATCTACTTAGGCGAGAAGCCAATGGTCGACGAAGCATCATTATTCCCAGATTTAATATGTTCACGATCGTAATGCGAGCTCAGGCCGACCTGAACATTTTCGAAATTGATTGTCGTCAACTTTCTTTTACTATTCTTTAACTGCTATGCCGATTAAAACCCATTAGATCGCTGATGATGAAAAAAATTGTTGGTGCCATCTTCAGGTACCCGTATAATGGATGGTATACGTGGTTATCTTGGGGCGACGTGACTGGATGATACGACGATTAATATAGCAGCACTTGGAGAAGAATAATTTACAGCTATGCGGAGCAAACGATTGGTAGGCGAAGGCTGTGCTCGCAAAAAGCTATTGGGTCTTACTTCCAAGAAGATTTTATCGTGCCACGATTAAGACACCAATAAATTACATAAGGCTAATTATGCTAATGCATATTTCGAGTTATGTTTTAATGGTACCAAAGTCTACAGTGACATCACGCGAATATCTTATGTCCGATCGGAAACACGACAAACATATTAGTTCGATCGAGATTTAATGGTAAAGCAGAATCAGTAAAGCAGTTCTTGCAGGACGCTCACACGTCGGCTGCTGTCATTTATGGAAATAATCTAACGGGATATCCTCGCGCATTCTTTCAGTTTTTCATTTTCCTCTACAAGCTTCGCATCTTTTAAGAATTTCGTCCCTTCGCGTATTCGTGCTTCCTATTTATCGTCAGCTCCGCCCGTTTATGTATAACTTTAACGAGTGTCCACTTTCGACGCACTTTAAGCAAGATGAATGACTATTCGTAGAAATTCCTAGGAAAACTGTCGATAATTAATCCAATGCAGACAATGAAACGTCATTAGAATCCCCGAGTCGAAATGAGGATGATACGTTAATGGTCTTAATCCTATAGAATAGAGACGCGCGCCTATCCATTACGTGCCTACGCTTTGCGTCTCTGAATTTTTTGGCGACTAGGGCTGCCCTGCCCCGGCCCTATTCTAACGACGAAGAAAGCGGGATGCTGGTCAGAATCTCGATGATGATAAATGCTTCCTGGGGAGCGAATGATTTATGCTGTCATTAGAATGCTCGCCCAGACCTCCCGTGTGGGCGGTGCATAATCGCTACTATAACTCGCTGTTTTCTGCGCTCTTAAAGAAGTTACTTGGCGGTCTCCATGGAAATGGGCGGCCCAGCAGCAAGGCGAAACCATTACAGTAAGATAAGATATATCAAGACGGAATAAAAAAATTATTAACACTGACATCAGGGTTAATGGGATTGACATGCAAAGAATATACCATCTGTCGATTAACGTATATTGGTAATATGTGTTAATTGTATCCGGTCGCAAGTCGAACGTGCCTCAAGATAAGAACTCGTTCCCCCACTTGCAAATTAGATTTGACTCTCTTCGTTGCCTCGGTCGTATTACTGTAATGCTGTACCGATAAGGATCGTGCACATCTCTGGCTCCCTGCCACTGACGATTTTGAATTACTAAATTTCCAGGATATATTGTCGTACTCCATAAACTCGGAAGCCACCGTGTCTCGGATTATCCATAGCCGGGACCGTATATATCGCCCTTCGGAATAAGAAGTCACGCGACAAGACATATGACTGCAGTGCACTTAACCACTGCCATCACCGTCGCCGTAACGGGCTCCTGCAGACTATCCTCCACGCGATCATCCTTACAATTAGTGGACACGTCCAGCAGTGCTGCGTCCCAGATTCTTTTCCGGTACACACCAATATTATATCCACGTCGACCTTCCATTTCCCAGGAAACCTTTCGGAATTTTACTATTTGCTGAAACAGTTTTACTTTCGTGTTCGATCGTATCTCAAGAGGCGTCGGTAACACGCGGCAAATCAAAGCGCCGAGAGAGTCGATCGGTAGGCTCCATCGAATTAACATCCCGAGTATAATTTCATTGTCACGCGAGATTACTAAAGGGGATAAAGGGTCGGATGAGAATTTGAGATTGCACTGCGTGATATGCATCTGCAGGAGGTTTGTGGGGAAAATTGAGCAATTACTTAGTATTGCGTGAGACTCGAGCATCTATAACGCAAGCGTCGCAGTCGGTTTATTCCGCGCGACGGGACACGCAGTATGATGCTGCTCGTACTACGTTACAGCGCTACCGTGCGCATAGGACACCTATAACGCTCTTACGGTATCACGGCACAGGATAGAGGACACCTATACGTACCGCCTAGCTGGATAGGTGAATAGGTGGATACGTACGCGAACGTCGAGGTGCGCCGCCATAAATCTGCCAAGCCGTGGCAAATTAAATCATTACCTGGAAGCTGCGAGCAAATTGCACTAATGCATGCTTCCATTTTTTCTCCTTAACTTCCAGAGATTCCGAGTCCTTGGAAATTCATCCACGTTCTTTTTTTCCCTGAAGTTTCTGCATTTCCGATATTCCCGATCTCACCTCGCATCCCCAAAATTCTTCGAGAACGACATCCATGTATATCAAATACTCATTCGATAATTAAATGATACGTGAAACTCACCAGACCGTCGCAGGCGGAAAGGGCTACTCGTGAATTAGGTTGACTTCTTACGAATCCTCGATAATGGCATTTACTTGACCGATCTTTCGGGCGACGTCTCACGTGAAGATCTCGCTTCCGCCTCTCGACGAGGATTCCCGGTCCGATAAAGTCATCTGCCGCTATCAGCTCGAGGTGATACTCACTTCCGGCAATGTCCACTCGATAATGCACCTCGGGGCCATCCTCGTCGTGGTGATGAGTCACGTTGTGTGATATGTGCTCACCTTCCGGCGTAACCTTTCGCGGTGTCACGATCTCATGCTCGTGATCGTAGAGCCGCTGAGTGTATGTTCCTATAACAGAAGACGACGCAATACTCAATTCCCCATGTCAGTCTTTGCTCCTTAATTGTGTATTTTGCCTTCGTTAAATGTAACTTCCCAATAGCAGATGGGTTATTATGATCGGAGTATGGAAATGCAAAATCCTCTACTGGTATGGAGATTGATTTCGATAGCACTGAAAAGTATGATATAGTATGTATGAGCTGGTTCTATAACGCGAAATAGAATATTAAAAGCAGTCTATGATTATTCCGCATTGATTTAGTATCTGTCAGTGTAGAGAAAGAGTAATCGAGAAAGAAGGAGATGGTTACAAACCGGGAATAGACTGTCCGCTATTCAATTAGCTTATGATTAAATGTGCATGCAGTTGGCCTGCCTGCCTGCCTGCCTGCCTGCCTGCCTGCCTGCCTGCCTGACTCGCTATTCGAACAAGGGACGAGCGTGTTTCGTGCGTGTCACGCATAACAACGTCACGAGGAACACACCGTGTGATACTGCGACACCGCTCTTGATACACGACTCTCTCGATACTCCGGTACTTGATCCTCGAAGAAGGATGCTGGACAAATAAACGCGGGGCGACGCCTTATCGACGCGCTCGTTACTCTCCTTATTACTTTAATTGGCAGGAATTTACGTACTAGGAATACGGTGCGATATGAAACGATAATTTTATTATGGCAATTAGCAACTAGAAGTGCCCAATGATAAATATTGCTAATTATCGCACTAAGCATGATTTATCTGATTTCGATGTGGTAAGACGCTTATATGGGCAAGCAAGTTTATTTTGCATTTGACATTCTGTATGAAACGATGAATGAGTCCTGTAATCGCGCTACCGTTAATGTCTTAACGTGGAACAAACGAGGCAAAGAAATAAAGATGTTGACGGGACAAAGTAATTGAAAACTAAAAAGTTCGAAGTAGGATTATACCGTAGCTCATTACCCGTAGGATACGCAGCCAAAGATCAATTAAAATCACCGAATGGTGTTACTATTTTTTTTAAAACCATCTTCTTAATAAAATCGTAAAGTTACACAAAACTTTCGTGTTCTACGAAGTTTCTAGAACACGGGTAACGTCAAATTCTTATCAACGGTTTGACCTTTTTCTTAAACTCTCATTTTTTATAAATATCTGGACTCGCCAGATCAAGCTCTACCTGATTCAAGGCCACCCATGTCCGCAAGGATTCAATACAAATTAATTCTTTATCGAATAACCCGACAAAATTGCTATATATACTTTATTAACACCAATCACGTTGACTATGACAAATGAGCTAGCCCCTACCTAGTTTGATATTATTTGTCAACGCGTTGCCATGGCAATAAATCACTTAGCTCAAATGAGATTTGGAAAAATAATCGGTCGACTGGGCGCATACACGATGTGATTCTCGTGCCTCTGGAAAGTTCTTTGTAGAGAGAAGAACGGAAGAGATAAAGTATAAGTGGGAAGCAGGAGCGGGAATTATCCTCGGAGAACAGTATTCAGCAACCTACGACCTCCTACTACGAAACAAGTTGATCCGATCAACGAACCACAACAGCTCGACAATTACATCTGGTTTTCACTTGGAATATCCATAGGGTCGTAAACAATCCCTGGTACCGTTGACTGGCGCTACGTCGCTGCCGGACCATAACGGGGAGTAGTAGTGTGTCTACGAGGACCATAATAGAGAGGCTCACAATCAGCCAGGAATCTTTAATACATCTCACACAGCGACACTTTGTATTTCCTGGAATCCCGTGATGTCCCTCGATTTCCAATAAAATATAGAGCGACCATGTAGATCGTTGCTGCAAGGAGAAACCTCTAACCGTAAAAGGCGTACGGAGTGAAACATGCAAGTCAGCGCGCGACAGCAAACCGAGAGAAGAAAGATTGGGTTGTAGAGAGACATGTGTATAGTATAGCCACCACTTAGGATTCCTATGGCAGTGAGGAATTGTGGAGGGTTGTCAGCTCGACAGATCGAATTCCGTCGGATCGATCTCGCACAGAGAAGATTATAACGAGCACGTGGAGAGCCAATCGCCTTGAGCGCTGATCTCGAGAGTGAAAATGAAGTAGGCCTCGCGCGGAGCCGCATTTCAATGGAGACGACAAGCACGCTCGCGACATATGGATTGGGTAATAACGATTCCGGGCGCTAAGATTTCTACACGAAGATACAGCGTCGCAGCCGATGCTTCCTTTCGTTCTTCCTTCTTATTTCTGTCTCTCTGCACAATGTTGAAGGAAGAACTAACTATAACTAGCGAGCTATAGCTATGGCGGTTTGCCCAAGTATATAATCACCATTAACCCATTATCAGTCAGCATAGAAAAATGGTGGAACGTCCAATGAGAATAGATCGTCGAGCAGTCCAGGGTTAACTGCGGGAGGAGAAAGAGCGCAACGCTTGGAAGGCAGACCTCCCACGAGGCAGGCTACTCTGCAGTTCCAGCGCAGTTTAATGCAGCTTAACGCTTCGAGTTCGCATTTGACTGGAGGCAGGCTAGTACCTACCTGCCTACCTGCCTACCTGCCTACCTGCCTACGTGCCTAGCTAGCTAGAGCTACCTACCTACCTACCTACCTACCTACCTACCTACCTACCTACCTATCGACCTTCCTACCTGCTTACGCAGCCTAGCCAATTAGAGTCTATCGATGATATACGATATCGTTGCCTAACGTAATTATTCGCGATCTGTGCAGAGTTATTAATTAGTCAACTTGCGAATACGCGTAACCCTTTGATTTTAGTCTTTCCGACTCATTAGTATCGCGGCCTTACAAGGTACCCGGTACCTGAAAATACAATTTTCAGGTACCCGGTACCTGAAAATACAATTTTCACTGCATCATATTCACGGAATTCTACGAAGTTATCGTCCAACTTGATCTCGACGTATTGCAAACTTAATAATTGCAGCAGAAGGGCGTGGTCGCTTCTATATTATTTTTCTTCAATGTAAAACCAAAGTTACTTGAATTGATGTGACATTGAGTAGACGTGTGTATATGTCGTCGTGGCAGTTCAATCTTACGTTGACAAGTTATCCGACGCGCACCGTTGGTAGGTTATACACACGACAATCACCCGGAGAGCGAGCGATGGAACAGGCTCGGGTCAAGTAGAGACGGCGATTAATCATGCCGTACAACTTAATTATTGTCCACACCTTTGTTAATGCGGCACGCAAGAGAGATCGATTGCGCGTGTGCGTGACATTTTACGATCCACGTACTGTATAAACTTGTTGGACTCGGTAGGCATACGGCCCCATAAGACATCGGTATGCTGGCTCCCTGATATCGAGTCAATACTTCGATAGCAAGTCGGTAATGCTACATGCCGCTAATTAATCGTGTCCAGCTGCTATTCCTCGTAAACGCAGTGATTTAATATACGTGCGGACGGAAGCAGGTTGACCAATCAGGGATCGGCCTGTCTGCAGCGCACCTGGACTTGGAGCTTCGCGGTTACGACCTGTCGAGCGCGCATTGCTTTAGAATCCCACTGGACCGAGATCAAGATAGAAAAATGAGACATCCGGAAACTCCAAATGACGGACAACAATTAATAATGCGTAACGAACTGATAAGCAGAAAAGCAATTGTTTCGTGACACTAACGGAGCAGCAGCACACCCCGATTCTATTGCGTCACGCCTTTCAATCGCGTCTCTGTTAATGCCCACGCGCTAATCCTTCTCAGTCTGTCGATATCCGATTAATGACGCCCTTCTACGATTTTACACACTTTTCTTCGCTTAGTCCGATACATTACGTATTTCAACGACTCGGACGGCTCGTGAAATACGAAGGAAGGAAACTGTTTGTAAGAAGCAGTGAGAATGGCAACTACTATGGGTCATGAAAACGCTTAGCGAATTTTATACACTTTATACGAAAGAGTTGCGAGGAATTATCGAAGGTCGTGAAGAGGGATTACACCATACGGATATGGACTCGTAACGCTAGTCAAGTCAACGAGTAAGCATTTGTGAAGATACTTATTGCTGAAGAAAAGAGACATCGATGCCAAATGACGTAAAGATATGTACGAGGAAGATCGTGACACCGAAGGAAAAGAAATACTTGGTGCTGATTGCAGGATACCAATGAATAATCTAAGAGATTCGTGAGCCAACAACGTTGATTTATATTGACGAGTACCTAAGAAGGTTTTAATATTCCAACACATTGTCCTCTTTCCAACAAGGATATACTTGGGCTTCTCATCCAACCTCCTGTACCGCAGCTACGTGGAACGGCAACGGGTACTGTCCAAAATTGTGAGCCGTACTAGAGAGTAACGTCGCCAGCCGCAGAACGAAGAAAAATGGAAAGAGGAGAGGTTGCTGGATACCAAGAAGCTCGGATGGAGGAGAGGGCTCAATCAGAGATACCCTGCGTTAACTTGAAAGATGCAAGGGATGAGAGAGAGAGAGAGAGAGAGAGAGAGAGAGAGAGAGAGAGAGACAAGTCTCCTATGCCAGGAATGAGGAGCGATGGTCGGAACGGTAAAGGGAGAAAGTAGTGGTTTCCAAGCTAACAAAGTGAAGCGCGCAAACTCATGAGATGAGCTTGAACGCTAAAGTACCACTTGATTATCACGAAAACACCGTCGACAGAAGGCAAGCGTAAGCAAGGGGCGACGCGTCAAATAAATTGAAGAATCGAGATATTTCTTGAGTTATTTTCGCGATTTGCTTCCTCGTGTATGAGAACTACGCACAATTTTCTGTGTCTGTCTTCCTCTAGGGCACAGACGATCGTTCGATGCCGACAACGGCAGCGGCAGTGGCGGCGTCGCCAGACTCAATGAGATTAAATAGGATGTCGTGTATCTGGCTCACCTTGGCAGTTCAAGTTGCGGTCTTCGCCTAGACACTCTGAGACGCGAGACGCGTTCCTGCCATGGAGCCGAGCCGAATCGCTTGTGTCGCGACGAAGAACCGAAGAACGCCCTCGCCTCGCCAACTTCGTATCTCACTGAAGTATGGTCGCACAATAAAAAAAAAAAAATAAAAGAAAAAAATTCAGAAAAGAAGAACGGAAAAATCATCTATCGGTCGATGGATGAACAGAGATCTTATGGTTGCAGACGTGAATTCTGATCCGCCTGTCTACTAGATCTCTATTGTATACTCGTCCGATCGTTGGTCCTTTTCTCCGCTAGAGAAGTGCCAACTTCCACGGCCTTATTCGGAGATTGCGGGCAAAGCAAGAAGACAAAGGGATGAGGGGGCAAAGAGACCTGATAGGTTTTCAGATCTCGGACAGACAGGCAGCCCCACGCAATACCGCATCGGCGAGCTAAACTCATTGCGCTTGAAAGAAGACACGACTGGTCCATTGACAGCGTGCCCACGCACTTCTGGGCCAAGAATACGTGCGTGCACGCACACAGGTGATTACCTGTGTATACATTATTTATTACGTAGCACCCACGCACCATCACGCAGTTAGTCACATCGCGGCCAGTTCTTTTTAACGAGTCTACATAAATGCTCTTCCGAAATGATGCACGTAAATTGTTCTCCCAATTTTTCTTCGAGACATGTACACACACATGTTTGTATACATATACGTATATAATACAATTTTTGAATATATGGTACGTGATTACTTTATGTCTAGTACGATAATGACGATGGATTTTTATAATGTTCTCCAAGCCATCAAGATGATTATAAGAGTAACGAAGAAATTACTTGCAGTAACGTACCGAACGCGCCATGATGATAATGCTGCGTAAACAGCTTTCCTACAGCAATTTCCGTCTAACGGAATAAATGCTTTTAACGAGATACTGATTAAGAAAAATTCTTCAGTAATATTGTAAATTGAGGGTTGTCTGTAAATTGAATTAACAACTAATTTGACCACTTCTCGACCTTCTTCGAGAAAAAAGAAGAAAATGTCACAATTAAATTTTTGGCATAGTCGCACTGTTTTGTCAAACACTCCTAAGAATGACTGGAAGTGAAAGCCGCAAATTAATAATGACGTTATCTCACCCAAATTCCCAAGCATGAAATAGTCAAGGAGACTACCAGAAAAATAGTAGTAGGCGCCCAACGTAAAAACAATCTTTAAAAGAAGAAATAGGTAATAATTGCAGTGATACTCACCCCTTAGGGGAAGTCGTCGTTGCTGTAATTCCGGGAAGGCGTAGACAGCGGCAGCTTGCAAGATCAGCAAATACCACATACTCGACAGCATCCTTTCTAGCAGGGCAATGCGAATAGAAACCTGATGGTTGTTCATTCTTCTACTTCCCTGGCATTTCACCTACGGCCCAAACGAGATTAAGTCAATCTCCAGGGTGGTGTAATCGACTAGCCAAATGTCCTGTTAGTCATGAACTCATCGGGATTCTCTCGGAGCGATTTCCCTCGCGTACAGTCATAACTCGAGATTCACGACTCGCAGAGTCCGAACTTATCTCCGAGGAGAAGCCTTTTCGGTATCTATTGTAATCTAGTGTGTAACGCTTGATTCATAATGGTCGTAAAGCAAGAGTACTAATTAATAGCATAGAAAGCACGAGATTAGGTAGCTAGCGTTATAACGCAGTCGAAAACGCAATTCCTAGAAAGACTACTCCCGAAAGCACTGGGTCCAGGGAAATAAGGCGCGATGCAACTGACAGAACGTCGATTTGTGAGACACGGAAGTCAATAGGGAAGGCAAATATCCATATGGGAGAACTGTCGCGCCTCGGCGCTTCTATTCTTTCTCTTTTTCTTCGTCTCTTCGTCTTTTTATTGCTTTCTTCGGTTTTTTACTTCAAGATCGATTTCCGAAACTGATCACGACTTCTACAACCAGTCGTGCTAGATATTCTGTGGCAGCGAGGGAGAAACGAAAACTAAGCCCGTGCATTAGTCAGATTCCATATCAATAACGAAAGCAATTACGCGAAATACGAAAATCAAACGAAACACGAAAAGAACGTGAACCCGGTTTTAAATTTTACAGCAGCTTTCAGGTTAAAGAAACTTTGCTAAACCAAATGATATTTTAGATGAGAGTCGATAAAGTTGCTAATTTTATTTCTCCCGGGAATCACCGCGTCAAGACAGAAATTTCAGTCTAACAAAATAATAAACGATCTTCGAGGGGAGAGAATTTTAGTCTCCCAGTTTAATATTTGCGTCCACGAGATTTATATGCAGCACGTTGAGCATCTTCGCAATCGTTTTATCTTCAGATGAGATTATCTGGCCCAACGTTGAGGACGCTTTTGTCGTCGAAGCTAGAACCGACGCACCGACACTTCGTGCACTAGCATGCTGTTAGCTTTGTCGGTTTCTCTCGACGTTCTTCCAATCTCCCTTTCTCCCTTTCTCCGCCTCTCTTCCATGTTCATGTAAATCCGCATGGTCATGAAAAAATGTAAACGCAGCGGACGGTCCGCCAGTCACTGTCTCAGAAACATTAACTCGAGCCGAGTTGTCAGGTAAATGTTTATGTGTGATTTATGTGGGGCACTTTGGCATGCGAGCGTGGCGCCGGCGTTGCTGCCCTCTCTTACGGCTCTCATTGTTCTCCGAGTGATAGATCGAACGAGAAAGGTTATTTATGAATCGAAATTAATTACAGCCAGTACTGTGGCTCTGTGCCTCTGAGCCAATCGTCTTTAAACTTTTTTTTTTTTTAAGGAAAAGCTCACAGATCGCAATACAGCCGATAAAACGGGGTTTCCAATTTTTTACCATCTATGACACGACTCGCGCATACTCGGTCAAATCAGCGGGAAGACTCGTAGAATTTTAATTGGTAAACGATAGGGTGAATTTCGTGGTTACCTTTATGATATATTAAAGTTCAAGAACATCGTGATGAGATGATTCCTTCAGCCATGGAACACGGCACCCGCTGCTCTCTTTCCACAGACTGTACTTTCTGTTTTATGGAAAAACAAGTCTAGTTACTCCGAGTGGATACCTGCCTCTGGAAATTCACATACCGTCGTCGCACGTTATTTATACAGCACCACGAGTTCCCCAGACAGCGCGAAAGCATTTCAGCGTTCTAGCATTTTACTAGTGCTCCAGAGTGTCGCGCCTTCCACAAAGTTCCCGAGAAATCATTCGAATAGTAAATTCTTTCTAACGTCTAATTTAACGTACCGGATGCGGATGCTCATTAGAATTGGTTCGTCTACGAGAGGAAGTTCCTCGATCCGACAGCAGGTACGTGTGTGAATGTGCCAGCCGAGAAGATGATCACGAACACCAGATGCACTTTGAAAGAATCTCCGAAATCTCAAAATGATGTCCTTACGTAGGTACTTGGTTGTTTTTACTGTTTTATATAAAAAAGACACATTGTATATCCCGCACAATATAATGCGGCATACGGACGTAACTGTTACTTCTATAGAAACGGCAGTGAAAATTACAGGCACAGTGTGGACAAATATTGATCCCCAAATGGTGCTTGGTTAAGGAATGTTGTTCCGATCCATACAGAAATCAATGACGAAGTACATCAAGAAATTGGATGCTGCGCGTGGACCTCGTGGTCCTCGAAGTCACGGCAACGATAGCCATCACAATACTAGTGGCGGCGGCGGCGGCGGCGGTGGCGGCGGTGGCGGTGGCGGTCGCTTCTCTTCTCTCCTCTTCTCACTCTATTGGTTCTCTTAGCCTCTCCTCGTGAAACGCCGCTCTCGGCTCGTTCCACGTTCGCTCGTTCCTCTCTTTCTCACCACTTGAACTTCCTTCTTTACCTCTGACGCCCGCGACTCGGCTGATCTAGGTAAGACTAGTTCCCCTCGATGGACCCCTTTCTACCGCTGCCGCCACCGCTGGTAGTGGATTAGTGGCGGCGGCGGCGGCGGCGGTGGCGGCGGTGGCGGTGGCGGTCGCTTCTCTTCTCTCCTCTTCTCACTCTATTGGTTCTCTTAGCCTCTCCTCGTGAAACGCCGCTCTCGGCTCGTTCCACGTTCGCTCGTTCCTCTCTTTCTCACCACTTGAACTTCCTTCTTTACCTCTGACGCCCGCGACTCGGCTGATCTAGGTAAGACTAGTTCCCCTCGATGGACCCCTTTCTACCGCTGCCGCCACCACCACCACCACCACCACCACCACCACCACCACCACCACCACCACCATCGCCACAATGACCACCGTCGGCACCAACAGCGTTGCCTTCTCGCAGCCCACTGAGAAGGTGGTCACAGGCAGGCATACGAGCAGCCAGCCAGTCAGATAGGCTACTATTCCAAAATTGGAGGATCGACCCACGCGAGCGCGTTTCCGTCCGGCAAGATTTGTCGCCAGTTGACCATTCGACCGCTTCGATGAGGCAGCAGGTGCTCGTGGTCACGACGACCGTCGGAATCCCGGGACACGCACACTCGCTTCTTCAGTCTCCTTTACGTTTGTCGGGCTTATCGAGCGAGCGACCTCTAGATTAATTTGACAACGCTTTTATAGTTGCGATAATCGAATTTATCCCCAGGAGATAGAAAATGCCATCTGTAAAAAAAAGGAGCCATCTTTAATTCAGTGCACCGTACAATGGATGAAGGATTGCGAAATAGCAAGAGAAGAAGTTGAAGCTATTTATCGATTATCAGAAGACGTACGTTCAATCCCGGACATAAAATTAGAACGTCCTGTCCAGTTGTTGGTCGCCGTACAAAGCTCCAGTTTATCCCATGCAAGCGGATACCATCACTTTAACATTCGGTATCGATCGAAATCACCTCACCATCTCGTAGCTGATATCTGTTTACAGTAGCTTCTCTCGAAGCTACGACAAACTTGCATATCAAGGATAACTAGGAGATTGCCTGCACGACTGCCAAGTTGACGGGAACTTTCGGTATGAAGCACATTTAAAATATACTTCAATACACATTTTATCTGGATGTCAGGATCTCAGGACGAGAATATAGCCATAAACTTGCACATGTATGGACATTGATTGCAAAACAATGTTTTACCTAGAACCACATGGCTCGATTGTTTCCATAACCTTGGATAATTATCCTTGAAATTATCCCAAGCGATCGGCACGAGGCAAATACGCAATTAACACAATGAACGAGTCTTGCTTCCAAAAGACAGCAGGAAAGAGAAAAAGAAATTGAGAGTTTTCTTTAGAGAACTTAAGATTTGGGTTAAGATTTCGAATACCGCAATCTTAACTTTAGACTTGAATATGTAAAATCTGTAAGTTATAGTCGTAAACAGTGGTTAGAATTCAAACGATTCGACGGAATCGGAATCGCTGTCATCGGCTGTTTAACATCACTAATGCGTCTCCTATTATAAAACGGATAATTGGGCATAGATGCTGTCCATTACTCGAGGCTCTGTCGACACTCAGGTCTGTGTCAATGCAATTTGTGACCCGTGATTCTCGAACCACAAGGGACTGTCGTCATTGCGGCAGAGAAATCTCACCGATCCAGCCGTCTTCGAAGTTTCGACAAATCTCACCTTTTTTTCCTACTCATACGAGATTCGTGTGAGATTTATCACTCGACCAATTGTCTGCTACTTTCTCTCACAGAAACACTTTCAGATCTCCCAAAGTTACACTGATTCAGATTGCACTCTACCAACAAAATAATTCCTCCTCATAAGTTTTTCGTGACGTTTCCCAGATTTGTTCGAGGTTCGATTTATTAGCTCATCCAAGATAGAAATATGCAAAGCCAGCGTCTCGCGATCAATGCTCTAATCATTTACTGTACCGTTCAACGACGAATTTAAGAGTCACTATGACGCCACTAATGCTGTCCAGCAAAATACGAAAAAAACCAGACATAGATAAGGTCCGACATCTGGAAAACATTAAGGATGACGTTCCATTTTTTTCCCCCTTAACCCAATTTCACTCAAAGGTCGATCATGTAACATGTTCATTTATATAAAATATCTTATTGGAGGTGATTTTATTAAAGACGTTTTACTGTACCGTAATGTGTCGTAATACATTAAAGGTAAAGCCAAAGGACGATACACTTGTACTCGAGAGCAGTGAAGTTGACGCTACACGTTGGTACTCCTGACATCGACATCATGTGTCGCTGTTACGGAAATTGTATCCCCTTAAATGAAATGCACACCACATATTATAAAATTCTGTCGAATAGTTAAATATCTAATGTCTCAGTAATAAGGCCGTATTTCCGAATACTGCTTAGTGCACCAGGTATAAATGTATACATATATTTATATACGCGACCCGAATCTTTATGAGAATATTCGAAAGTAAAGTCGAATTTGGTTCCTGGCAGAAATACTTTTTCGCTGAAACGGAAGAGACCGAATATTCCGCAGATATGCCACATCCTGTAGGATATGTAGAGGCGTAGTCCATGTACGGCATATTATCGTGTATGGTTGTGTATGCTTGGAACGAAACCCAAACAGGAGGTTATACTCGTGGTTGAAAGAGCCTCTCTGTGAAGGATTAGTACTTCCTGTACCAGCGACTGCCGCAGTCTGCGTTACTGCGGTTTGCCTGGCAACTCTGCTCCTCGTCGCTCGTCACTTTTCTCATGAACGAGCGCACATATGACCACGCACGTGAAACAAAGCTCGTGCTTCCGGAAAATTTGTCAGTCATCCGACTGTCACGCAAAACATTTCTGACGTTTCTTTGTTCGTCACTATTTCGACAACCTCATCTCCATTTCGATTCGATGTTATGAGAGAAGGATTTGTGCTTTTGATATTTTATAGTGTTCTCCGGGCTGCCTCTGGCTTCACTGGCAACATGCTCGACAGGTATCCACTGAGCCCAGGGAACGTCCTCCATGGTAGGTGAGTGCATTTGCCCTTGCATTTTCCTGCTTCTACTCTTACTGCTATAACTATCAATTTTTATGGGAAATAAATTGAGTACGACAATACCAGAAAATGGAAAAATCCGCTCGAGGAAGGACTTTGGTGTTTTGGCGTACCAACGCGATAGTGACTCCATTCTGCCGTTTCGTTCATTGCATTTCTTAGAGTAATTCGACTCCGATTGAGAAAATAGAAAAATAGATTCCTTACGAGACACTAAGAAGGATGACGCACACTCGCTATTCTTCATGTCGAATGACATCCCGTGTCTCTTGTTATTTTTCTTAAGCTTCGATTTTCGCAGTGCTGATGGTACTTCGTATCCCATTAATGCGAAACCCGTTGTGCGACCACACCCGTTTTCTCTCTTTCGCAAATATAAATAGGAAAGAACAGCAAACATTGTGACTGAATGGCGAGATAGAAGAGAGATTTTTAAATTCGACAACCGACGTTGGAACTGACAATTGAGTTACCTGTCACTACGTCTTTATTTACAGTCTTTCTTGTGTCAAGTGGCGGTGATACTTTTTCTTCTAACAATGATCGATTTCAATGAAACATTGAATGAAATTCTATCAAGACAGGTATTCCCGCAATATCCACGACCCAGAGCTTTTGATCCCACGAAGAGTCTTCGAGGATGGCAGCTTCCACACGTTCTCCTTGCCAAAGTTCTACGACCGACGAGACACCGAAACGCGACAACGTAGATCAGCTAATGAGAATGAACCCTCAGAGAAGTTACATTTGGTGCTTCCTTTCAATGGCGCCGATCACCATGTGGAACTGCAACCCCATCGTGAATTCATCTCGCCCGATATGGTTGTGGAAATTCGTGGCGCCGGGATCTCCACCAATCTAAATGACGCGTTGCGGTTCAAGAGGATCCCTGATGAGCAATGTCATTACAGGGGCTTCGTCAAGGGACATCGGAACTCAAGAGCGGCCCTGTCGCTCTGCGATGGTGTAGTGAGTATTAAAAGGCCAGTCCAAACGCTCTTTTTTTTTCGATTTCGATTTCGATTTTGATCCGACCACCGTGTATACTCTCTTTCTGGAGAAATTTTCGTAGAAGAGTTGTAAGAGTAGAGAGAGGGGGGGGGAGGGGGAAGCGAATTCTGAGAGAGCGAGCAATCCTTGGGAAAGTCGTCGAAATCGTCTTCGGCGGCGTGGGATTAGATTCGAGCTGGTGGAACTTCGGAAATACATTGGAATATACGGCTGCCGCCTGAACGAAGCTGTGCAACGATGTTTTGTAGATCCATACAGTCCCTGTTTTCCGATTGGCATCACGTTTTAATCCTGATTTTACGATCGATCGCCATACTGAATTGCCGATATTTTGGAAGAATCCGTCAATCTATATGCAAATGCGTTTACCAATTTGCAATTTGCTCAAGATGTAATAAGAGCCTTGCTTAGCGTCGAGTGGTATACACACACCGAAAGTTATGTCGATGATACTCGAGATCCGTATTGGAATTGGCAATTTTAGCCAATGTTAGTTGTGCGCGACTAACCTCAGAAATAGAAAAGATACTCAGATGAATGTGAACGCCATCAAATCGCATCCCAGTCGCCGCTCATTTACTTGATTCTCCATCTCAGTCATACCGTATATATCCTCCTCTCCTTCTCTCCTCTTTCTCAGTCACTCCCCCCCCCCCCCCCGCCCC
>NW_014334044.1:15872-24105 GCF_000341935.2 Cephus cinctus | reverse complement strand
CCCTCGTCCCCTCATATGTACTGGCAAACGCTCACCTACGCATCGACTTGTACATAGTACCCAAAATTATCGAAACATCTCTTATGCTGAAACACCATGGCTCACGTGCTCACGGAACCCCATGTTGATCTGCCGACTAATGATTTTTTCGGTGAATCCGCGAGCAACCTTATCTCTTTTGACAGCTTACTTGCGTATTAGAATGATCCAAAAACCTTGTGCGCAGGCCGGCTATGTACAAACCAATCAAGGACGATACTTCATTGAGCCGCTGGAAGAAACGGAACCAGCCACCGATGGTCAGCATGTGCACATGGTCTACAGAAGAGCAGCACCACATGAGAAACAATCCGATATTAAGAAAATGTCTAAAAGACATTGCGGAACTGATGGTTAGGATCTCGAGTGAATGAATAATGAAATAATGCAGGACTAAATGCATGAGGGAAGGAAGGTGAATCGCGTAGGTTGTCTAATTGACGGGCGTGTTTTACCTCCGCAGACCAGTGGGAGTCTGCCTGGGCGGAACAATTGGCCAAAAGACAGCTACGTCTGGCCAAGAATAATAGCGTCACTTCGAAGAGAGAAGACCCGAAACTCCCCGTGGCCTCTAGTACTCACAGCATTCACCGCTTCATCGAAATAGGAATAATTGCAGATAGAAAATTCCTCGATTATCACAATGGGAGCAACTACGAGCAGTACCTGCTCACAATAATGAATATGGCGTCGGATTATTATCACGACAGTAGTACTGGTAATCAAATAGATGTCATCGTTGTGCGAATGATTTACTTAGAAAAACAAAAGGACGAGGTAGCGCCAAATTTCATATATATCTTTTAATGGTAACTTTATCTCAATCGATGCTTCCCATTACTCTACACCTTCGTGTTATAATGTATAGATAGACTTGCACATCAGTCCGAATGCTGAGAAGACACTCGACAGCTTCGCAAAATGGGCCGAAAAGATGAATCCGAAAGATCACGAACATCCGAATCATTACGACATTGCTGTATTAGTCACAAGGTATTAATTACTGATCTGTCCACTCGTTACGTTTCAGCTTCACTTTTCGCTCTTCACTTTTCGCCCTTGTTTTAAGACACGACATTTGCGCGGAGACGACTTCCTGCGATCTTCTCGGTCTGGCCTTCGTAGCAGCGGCCTGTGATCCCCCTAAGGCTGCCTGCATCAACGAGGATTCAGGGCTCTTGCTAGGCATCGTCATAACTCATGAAGTTGGCCACGTGTATGTCTGCAATTAATCACTCTACTGTTTAGTTTCCACCTGGAAATCCCCTTCTTAATTGCGTTCTTGTTGGTTTGGCCCATTGCGCAGAATGGGATGTTCTCACGACGAGGAGGACATCTCCGGTTGCAAAGAAATGGATAAGGACGAGAGCTACTTCGTTATGTCGCCAATCGTATTTATTTACACCATTAGATGGTCCCCATGCAGTAAAAAATTTATCACGACTCTTCTCGAGTAAGAAGATTTCACTTTCAGAGCTTACGCGATGCCTAACAGAATTGGACACACGATTATCAATTTTCCATGCAGTAGCGGTCTGGGCGAGTGTCTCAACAATGATCCTAAGAATCCACCAGAGAGGTACAAACTGCCCAACATGCTGCCGGGTGCCATGTACGACGCTGAGTTTCAATGTAACCTCGACTATCCTGGCTCATCTTTCTGCGATGCCGGATCAGTAATTATCATCAGATCATTGACGCGCACATCTTTTCCACAATGCTTGCGTTGTATGCTTGCTTCCTGCTCCGTTAGGTTGACAGGTGCGAAGCGCTATGGTGCAAAACGTCGGAAACGAAGTGCTCCTCGAAAGGAGCTCCAGCTGCCGAAGGCACCAAATGTGGAGAGAATAAGGTTCGCGCAGTCGGAAAAGTCCCATTCCGCAGGAGATGCATAATTATTTATTTTTCGGTGGATATCAGTGGTGCATTCGAAAGAAGTGCGTAGAAATGGGCTCTCGACCTAAGGCGGTTCACGGTGGCTGGGGTGACTGGGGTAAGATGGGCGAATGCTCAAGGACCTGTGGGGGCGGGATCAAATCGGCCGAAAGAGAATGCGACAAGCCACCGCCGGCAAACGGCGGGAGATACTGTATCGGATACAGAAAGAAGGTTACCACGTGCAACACTACGGTACTTATCTTTAGGTTACTCTCATCGAAAGAAGTTACTTTCATTGGATGCACTGGACTCAATTTTAATCGCATCACAGCCCTGCGACCCGTCAAAGCCACCTTTCCGGGCGACCCAGTGCGCAGGATACGATACAAAAAAAGTATTGACCGATGGACTTCATCAATGGAAACCTTACATGCCGGAGGATGAAAATCCATGTGTACTTTACTGCATGAACGAGAAGAATACGTTTGTTAAACTTTCACCGACCGCGGAGGATGGAACGCCATGTAAAGGAGGAACGTATCACATGTGCGTTTCCGGAGTGTGCAGGGTACGTTCCCATTGATCGTTACTCGATCCTCTAGTTACCTGTGTACTGTCGTGGTTATTTTTATAGAAAGTCGGCTGCGACTGGGTACTGGATTCCGATACTATAGAGGATCAATGTGGCGTTTGCAAAGGAGACGGTTCGCAATGTACTCCGGTAGAGGGTGAATTCACAAAGACGGGAACTCGCGGTAAATCTCTACCCTATTATAAAACTTGAGGAATTTTCTGGGCAATGTAAATCTTGAAAATCCATATGAAATGTGTTCGCGCTTCTTGTGGATAGGTTACGTGAAAATTGTGACAATTCCAAAAGGAAGTCGTAGCATACATATTGCCGAAAAGAAAGGCAACGAAAACACATTGGCACTTAAATACGAGAAGGATGACAAATATTGTCTAAACGGGAAAAAGTATGATCGTATGAGTTCTATTAATCGAGAAGTATGACATTTTTTTTTAATCTTACAAAATTTTCAATAGTATCGAACAACGAGACGGAGAATATGAATGTGCAGGGGCACTTGCTGTCTATACGCATCCCGAGCCCCAGAAGGAGGAAATTCTAATAAAGGACCCGATCACGGAGGATGTGCAAGTGCAGGTACCTGAACCTGTTAAAATGAAGTTCGAAAGTAGCCAACTTTTTTTTTTTATCGTTTCAGTATACGTTTTATGATCCCAATTCGAATCCCGGTATTACTTACAAGTACTACGTAAAGTCTGCTAATAGTTCGTACACGCCTAAGTATTTATGGGACTATGTCGAATGGTCGGACTGTGACGCTAAATGTGGCGGAGGAACTAAGGTAAGAAATTAGTGGAAACGCATATAATTTATCTTACTGCTTGCATTGGCGACTCACTGTTTTCTAGTTATCCGAGCCAACTTGCATCGAGCAGCAAGCCGGAAAAGTAAGCAGCAGTTACTGTCAGTCGATAACACGACCAGAAGCAAAGAGTGAAATTTGCAATCAGAAGCCTTGTGGTCCGAAGTAGGTTCTGGGGATTTTGAGAGTTTTCGAATTGTCTTCAACAAATTTAAGTGGTCAGTGAGGCAATTGTATTTTTTTTTCGGGAATAGGTGGCGAGTCAGTCAGTGGAGCAAGTGCAGTGCTTGCGGTGGTAAGACAGGCACAAAGCATCGGAAGGTCCAGTGCGTGAAACCAGCAGCACATCCGGGTGGTGACGATGTGCAGGCAAATTTGGATGCCTGTAAAGGCAGAGTTCCGAAGCAGAGCGAAGAATGCGTGGGGCAGAGACCGTGCAAGAGAATTTGTGCTAAGAAAACTCGGAATTCCGAAAACTTTATTAATGTATCAGTGAAGCCAGAAGCGCGTATGCTGTCGTTGGACGAGCAACGAAGAATGATAGACAATTTTGTTGATTTGGGCCTGGCCCGATATCTTGAGAAAACAGACAACTCGAAGTCGGAGAAAAGAAACGTGGCTGAAGATTTCAGACACTTGATACATGAGTGGATCGTTAGTGGCGAGGAAAATAAACGAAAGCGTACGTGCGATAGAGAAGCCGGAACGGATGTGGAAAACACACGCGAAAAGAGGTACACCACTCCAAAGCCAGGATCCATTATAAAGGATCATGCACCTACCAACCAAATTACACTTCTTCAAGCGCCGTTAAGAGCCGATTATTTGAAGTCCAATTTGTCAGACCTAGCATTCCAAGAAAGTGGCGACTCTGTGCCCATGGGACTCGACACAAGACAGGAAAAGGTCTATAAAGGTGCGCAAGCTGTAAAGATTCTGAAAGACCTAACGCATACTGATAGCGTTTCAACTTCCGCCAATGATAATAACACGGAACGTGACTATGGCACTTCCCACGCATCTCCAAATAAGATCGACGATGATGCAACGTTGACGCCGACGCCGACGTCTAAATCTGAAAGTGACTGAAACACTTCCATACTTAACAAACGTTACGTTTAATTCTTCCACGTATGTGTTGCAAGTTTATTATTAAAAAGAGAAATACAATTTGTAAATATAAGAGCTAAGCACTTCATGGACTGAGTCGCAAGTTGTCAAGACACCGGAAGATCGTCAATGCTCGACTGATCGTTTATATTCAATGTCGTGCTCGTTGGTATATCGGTTGATTGGGGTCTAAGGGGTAGGAATTTCCGAGGTCGTACGAGCCTCGTCCTGTATCCTTTGAATATACTTTACAGCATCCATACCGGCGAGAGTGAAATCCGTCACATTGTCCGGTGGTTGAGGTTTGAAGTCTTTTGGAAAATTCAAAACATTATTATCCTCATCTCGTTCTAATATAATCGTCAAAGTAAGATTCTTAAGATCTTCCTTGTCCGCGAATATTTCTCCCTTATTAATTTTTTCCACTTTGACTACGTTATCTTCGTGCTTATCTTTTCTCTTTTTAATAGTCAACGAGTGTAAAGTCCCTCTGAAAGGATCCATTGTATTGCCAATTGCATCAACCCATCGATCATCTTTATCCTGATTGTCGAAGATACGCTCTCTCGAAGCTCTTCCCAAATCTTCGTTTCCCCCAAACATCGAAGATTCATTATTTGATATTCTATTGAACAAATCCGGGATGCATTGATGATTTCTTCTTGAGTCCCTTTCTCCCTTAGCGTTCTCGCACCGTCGAATTCGATAGTTACAAATTTCCGTTTCCTTCGGCTTTGGTCCTTGACAAAAACTGTCGGAGATAATATCCGCCTCTTGTTCTCCATGGCCGACAGGTCGAATACACTTGACTGCCCGTACTTTCTTACACGACGAAGTACACGGAATACAACCTTGCCAGTCACCGATCATCCATCTGTAACATTAAAAAGGCGGTGGTTATCTTAACAAGCCAATCGATTGAAAAAACATCATAAGCGCTTTCTTCGACTCTTCTTATATTGTAGTTTGCGGCAGTTAAACTGATCCCACTTCAGAATAAAATATCATTGTGCGTAGTGCAGAAGGTCGCCGAAAACAACTGGAAAGTGACTCGAAGTGACGATCAGCTACGATCACAGACTTCACCAATCCTTTATGGTACTTACCGCGGAATGCAGGATGCCTGATTGCAAGGTCTCATCTTAACGTCTGGTTTTGTGATGTTCTTACAAAAACTATCGTCTACTTGTCCGCTTGTTTTTTCTATGCAACGAGGTGTAGAAACCTCCTCGCCGGGACCGCAAGGTGCGTTGCATTTGGACCAGTCGACGTAGCCCCAATCGAACTCGGGCTTTCTCGTCTTCTCATCTCGTAGACCCAATGAATATTTGAGTGTCACGTTTTCCTTCGGATAAACCTAAACTCCCAGCATGACAGACACGAAGCAATTGAGTAAACTCCAGTACCAAAACAACTTCAGAGAGGTCTCATTCACATTTACCAGTATTACCAGCTCCTCTGTAATTGGTCCCGGTATGTTGAGGGCTTCTTGTTTCCCTCGTATCATGCCCAACCACGCCTTTGATCCGGGAACGTCAAACATTCCTAACCGATTCCTGAAATAATACAGCTAAGAGTTTAGAGACACACAGGATTTTTATTTTATGGAAAAAAAAAAAGAAACACTTTTACCCATCGATCAAAACATTTCGTGTATTTTTGCTCCTGACGACTATTCGTGACTTCGTTGGTTCCGCTTCTTCAACTCGAATGTTCTTAGCTTCTACGGGCACGTCTATGACTTTCTTTAGACCTAATTTTCGAAGTTATCCAAGTCTATAGCAAAAACTTTCTAAGAGCCCAATGCAAAAGCCCAATGTATTACGAACTCGATTGCGCCTGAATTGATATAGTGCCTTCCTTCAATGTACACGAAGTGCCATCGCCCTTGCAAACTCCACAGATGTCCTCAACAGCATCGGATTCCATGTCTAAATCGCAGGGTATTTCTTTGCAAATGCCACCGATGCATATATCCCGAATACCTCTATAGCACGTAGTACCGTCTATCACTTTCGGCTTTAACGACGTCAGCAGTTTCGTTTCGCTCAGACAAAAGAGAACGCAGGGATTTTCGGAAGCCTTCAAATCTTCAACCGACGAAAAAAAATATATATATTTAACGCGCAAGCGATCGACTTTCAATTTAAATAGGTTGTGTCGTGTAGCGTGAAAATGCAAATGACATTGGCACAATAGGCAAACGAAACTCGAAACAGAAATAAGATGAACGGGCACAAGAAGATTATTACGAAATCCCCGTGCGGCAATATTGGCTTACTTTCTGGTAAGTTGTAGCCCACCCATTGATGAATCTTCCCGTCTTCCGGGAATACCCAGTCATTGAACTGAGCACACTGGACGTCGCGGAAGGATGGCGAACCAATTTCGCAAGGCTAATGAAGATATGAAAAATCAGTGATGACATTTTGTTTACTCGATCGACGTGTTAAATCAGTACTTACATCGGTGGCGCATATTTTGTGTCTCTTTGAATTACCCGGGCAGTATGCGCCTCCTTTCGAAGGTCGTGGATGATTGCATCTTCGCTCGGAGGATGCAACACCGGAACCACACGTGCGAGAGCATCGGCTCCAAGGAGACCAGGCGCTCCAAGCTCCGTCCGTGGCATCAGGACGTTCGCCGATCATGAGGCATTTCATTTGATAGCACCACTTTTAGTTACAGTACAGGTAAAGGAGACGAGAAGAAATTAAATGACAGCAGGAAACGCATATGAAAGGGCAATCCGAAAAATAAGAAAAATAAAAGGTCTTTTTATTGTCAAGGAAAGAATTCTTTTTAAAAGCGTCGGTTGTAATGGTCGTTTGGCTTGTGAGTTTCAAATTATTACTGCCGTTCGCGATCGAATCTTAAAAGAAACTGGGCGAATGAGTAACGACGATAGGAAGAAAAAAAACAGCCTCTCAGCATCATCCCTCCTTAATCTCTTTCGTTTCTTTCGTATCGTTAATCTCCTGCGACTTCGTCCACTCGATCTCATCTCCATCATAACAAGTCGTAAAATGTGAATTTGCAAACGTGATGACGATTCAACTCTATGAAACTCATAGTGGCAATTAACGATTACCTATTAGCCGGATTTACAGATTTACAGTTGAACAGAATATCAACTAGCAGCGCCAACAAGATTCTTACTAATACCTGTAGTACGAGCCCACAGTCAACGTTAATAAATTCATCTGCGCGTTTCATCGAGCAGTACGGCGAGTGTCTCGTTATTAACGCTGTCACATAAATTCAACTGATATTTCGCGAGAATCACTACGTCGCAATTAGTTCCTCGCCAGGAACAAGGTTTTATCCTAGCCAACCAGTCTTGCCAAATATTTGAAATTCAAAACAGTCTCCCAATTCCCTCTCGGAGTCGTTACGATGCAGTTACGTAGGGATGCAGTAATTCATGTATATAATTATATAATGTATTTCAATCTGCAGCAATTTCTTACTCTTTCCTCCCCGCACGGCGTCCCCTCTGCTGGCGGTATCTTCCTAGATATACATCCTTTGCCAGGCACGGCGCATTTGAGCGTCTCACAAGTCTGCAATAATAAAGTAACATTGCCATGTGAAAAAGATGCATGCTGCGAAATTTCCAGTGTTCTTGCTTAGAAGACTCGGGAAAGGAAGTTCATAGGATAAAGCAGGTCGCAAGAACGCTACCGCAAGGTAGGTTAGAGCTTAGCGATGCCAACGGCAGATGGTGCCAATTTACGGAATACCAACCGCAACCAGTACTCGCTAGACTACATTTTCTGCTACCCCCGCCGCCCCCCCCCCCCCCCCCAAAA
>NW_014334044.1:0-15808 GCF_000341935.2 Cephus cinctus | reverse complement strand
CCCCCCCCCTGCCGAAAAACCTACTTTGATGTGAATTTTCGCGCACGTGTACTTTCCTTCGTCTGCCAAGAGTATCCAGAGATATGTACAACGGGCATTTCGAAAAAGAAGTCAGAATTTAACGAAGCACAGAGCCAGTTTGCTACTCTCTGTTGATTCGCAGCTTAATATTTATAAGTGGTCTCGTAAAGGCGAGAGAGATCATAGACACGAGACAACTCCTTCCAGGAAAATAAGAGAAAAAGGTCCAGCGAGACAGTAGAGTGGCTGGCGTTAAAATTAAAACTAACTGAAAAGTACTTCCAAAGAGAGAGAGAGAGAGAGAGAGAGAGAGAGAGAGAGAGAGAGAGAGAGAGAGAGAGAGTCTATACCGTTCAAACCAAGGCAGACAATTGGCTTGATAGGAAAATGACTCCTTGCGTAAGATATTTATTCTCTACTCTAAGAAGAAAGTCTTGGGACATTTTTCATACTCACGATTCCCAGGTCACACTGTCTAACATCCTGACGGTATCTTAACCGGCATTGATCGTCGCCATTGTACATAACTCCCGGTAACATATCTATCAACGGGAATTGGTGGTCCTGAGGAACGTCCGATAGACACGATCCCATTCCTGCTCTGAATAGACGTAAGAGAAAAAAAGTGAACGCTAAAAATGTAGACTAAGCAGAGTGGCCTGCGGATCGCAATTGGGATTCCTTACTCAAGATAAAGCTTGACATAACTCTGGGAACACTTTGACCACTTCTTTGTCACGTAATGGTATCCTGGATACATGACTGAGGTTTCGATGTAACCATTCTGATGGACGGTGATTCCTGGACAACCGTTCTCCTCTTCCAGATCGTGAGACATGCCAATCCTACGCACAAAGTACATTGCGTTAGAATGGTGCGTTAACGAATTATTCCTTGTTCTTTCGATTCTTACGTATGCCCGATATGGTGGGCGATATGGTAGCCGGTCTCCAGCCCAGCATCCCTAAGGACCACAGCAGCTCGGAGAGGATCGCAAGTTCCTGCGACTGTCGACATTCCAGTGAATCCGCAAAGGCTCTGCGTTTTGCAAAAATCTATCCTGGCGGAGGATCGATCGTCAATGGATATTCCATTACGTGGATTCTAGAAAGGATACCTGCTCAAGAGGATCGCGCAATCGTGATGATTCGGGTGCGAATCGTCTCCCGGATTTATCATTCGTTGCCATTCCTGAAAGTACTTCATTGTCTCTCCAGCATCCTTACTTACCGACAAATTCATCTGCAATATTGCAAGACAATAAGTTTACAGCCAATGGAACACCGTATTTTCTGTGTGTACCTCGTCCTCTTCTACTTCTAGCCTAATAATTCTAACGATGGTTAATTCCATTTCGATACCCAGACTTACGTCGTGAAACAAACCGGCAGCCTGAAAGGCGAAATACGTAAGAAATTTAAGGGGCTGCGATACGCGGCAAATCGACAGCCCTTCGATGTACCATATTGAAGAGCGTTAAAACGTAATTCTCAACGTCGAAGTTTCTGTGATAATCCAGAAGAGTCTTGTCAAGTACCAGAAGTAGCTCGACGGTATAAAATTTAGGCTCGACTCTCGAGAGATTTCTCTGAACCACGTCTGCAGCTCTCTTTAATTTTCTCGCGGAGAACTTCCCGGTTACGTTACAGAGACTTTCCATTCCCTCTTGAAAGTCTCTAGGACTCGTTCTATGAAGAATATGAGGATGTTCCGTTTCTTTAGTGAAATCATGATCTGCCATCGGTTCGATAATGTACCACGAGCGCTTCGTCCTGATGTAGCCAGCCTGTAATCGAACGACAACTTCTTCGGGCACTCAAAAGAACGAATTCAAAGATTGAGCTAGCATATAAACCGACCAGACCGTAGCAAGTGGATAAAGCACTGCTCTGTTGATGTTCGCGTACTCCGCCCTGATAGTGACACTGCGTATCGCGTAACCGCTTGAATGTTGACCCTCTCAAAAATGCTTCGTCACTGGGAGGTTCCGCGTGGCCTTTCAGAATTCGACGCTCGAGCACGGCGCCTGGTCCGACAAGCCGATTATTCGGATAGAGTTCCAAGTGGTGCTCAACGCCGTTGATTCGCAAACGATAGTGAAGAGCATCGTCGGGTGTCATTTCTTTCCGAGCTCTGTCTCCATAAAACGTGCGTTTGAAGTGATGCGGTATACTGTGCGAGATGAATCTTCCGTCCGATCTAACCTTGCGTGGAACGACAATCTCACAATCTTCGTCGAGCGGGATATTTCGACTGTAACGTCCTGCAGGAATGTCAAGTTATGATAGCATGCCTTCATTTTACTCGTGGATCCATCGAACATTCTTCGATTCTCGCACGTCTCACCACGAAGTACGGTCTTTTCGCTGTCATGATGTTTTTCATTTTGAAAGATTCGGGTACCTTTACCGAGACGCACATGGTCCATCATCATTAAGACAGTCATGACGAGTAACCTTCGAAATTTCAACATGATCCTATTATTCCGAATGCGGCTTCCTTTGTCACTTAAACAAGCATAATATTCGATCTCAGATTAATCCTAGAGTGAAAAATTGTCACGAACAGAATCTGATACGCAAGAGACCCACCGAAAAATACATTCACATGTATCCGCGTCGATATCCAAATCGAGATACAATTGAACAACGTACGAGAAACGTATTGTTGCAGCAGTTTGCATACGCGTACCTACGTTCAATACGTTTATTGTCAGAAATGATATCGAGTGAAGCTGTTATATGTTCAGGTTGCGAGCAGCTGACAGTATCTAACCCAAAGAGATGAAAGTGAGTCTAAATAATTTGGGCTCCTGGATTGAGCGAAGGGGTTGCGAAAGCTCGAGAGTAAGAAAAGTAAGTAGTAACTGGATCAGATGCAAATTGATACAAGAACCGCCGAAAGGTAGAATGAGCTGTCGATGTTAAAGTTTCCCTCGAAGCCGACTTATTATACTCCGAATAATATTAAGGCGCAATGTATTCAACGGAATATTTTAGCAATTCAAAATATTGTTTGGATTTCTTGTCCTGTTCCTCGCTGCTTAGAGAAAATAGCTCTGAATACTTTTCGCAGTGGCATTTTATTTAAAACATATTCAAGAATTGCTCTTTCCTCAGAAACTCAAACAGTTATTGTTCTAGCATAGAAGAGGAAGTCTAAGATTGCAAAGAGCGGCGGAAGATTCGTTCCCTCGTTTCAGCCATCTTTTCGCGACATGACGATTCTCGCGTGGCCTGATATCCCTCGAATATTGTAAACCGCGCAATTCCTTAAATTCTTTCAGAAATGCCAAAAGCCCTTTTGACGTTCCGGCAACTTAAGGGGATCTCTCGTCTTTGAGAGCCAGATTGAGTCGAGTCGAGTCAAAGTACGTTTACAAAATTAATTGAAGGTACGTTCTTCCTTCGATTCTCGTAAATACGGAGATATATGTATATAGGAGGCTCTCTACTTTCAGGGGAAAAAAAAGAAAAGAAAAACCTTTACCATTTGGAATATCCGTTTTCGTACAGAGGCATGGGCTATTATCATAAACCACCGATTCAACCCCACAAATTTATGAAAATTGAATTAAATCGCAGCTCCTCGCAGAAGAGGCGTACGGGAAGAAGAAAGAGCGGTGTGCCGAAATGAGGTCGCTTTATGAAAAGCACTTTCCCACTTTAAGGAAACGTTCGGCACAAAATTGCAAGCGCTAGCACGAAAAGTCTCTTCGCGACTCCGCTGTGCATGACGCCTCTCTTCTTATTGCTTCCCTAAAAATATCCGGCACCCGACATAAACCGCTTAAATGGGATTGCTTCGTAGGATCAATTGACTTTACTCGCCGAGAAGTAGCGAGTTTTCACGCACAATGCCTGGAGTATAAATAAGAAACGAACGGAACCTTGAGCCAGCGCCCCATAAAATCTGTCTAACGCGCTTCCTTTCTTCGATCCTCCTGGCCCATCCCAATCGAGTCATTCTCGATGAAACCATTAAACCGCAAATCTTTGGCCTAAAACCTCGGGGCTTACAGTTGTATCGGAAATTGTTTCGTTTTGACAAATGTTCAGCCGCGAATGACCGACAGCAAACTACAAATGGCCTCGTAAAATTGCAGCCGCGAGATCAACTGGAAAAATATTTGTATCGAGGAATACGTGAATATTCGGCTGTCCGTGACCTCCTGGTTCTCTATGTTCGCACGAAACGTTATTACGATTTATAAATATTTCATTGGGAAAAGCTGTTCTGCCATTTTGAAAAACGATTCAATTGCTTCGACAAGTTTAATCACCTGAATTACTCAGCAGGTAGTATGACGATGCATCGTCAATCAAATCAGAGAAAAGCTCGCCCTTTCGCTTGAAACTTGATACAACGCGATTCTCAAGCAAATATGTTATCCTAAAATAATACTAGTTACCTAATATGTATAAATGAACGTAAATGAAATAATTGTCAGAAAATAAGTTGATTCGCGAATGATTCGAGGGACTCAGGCACTCTGAGTAAAATGAGTGTCCTTTACTAATGGTTTAATCATCCAGATTGTTAGCTTCCACGGAGCCAAGCGAATACAGCGCTAATGTAAAGTGGACGTTGATTTATGTTGTTGATCCATTTTTTGGTTGAGAATGAATGTGGGTCAGCGAAGACAAGAATGTCGTGCCGGAAGAACAAGGATACTCGGAGACAGGATTCTAAGGAAATAGTTCTATTTCACCGAGATTTGTAAGGCCATTAAAGTTGCCCCGAATCCCACAAGAACTTTATACGGTAATTTTCTGTTGCCGATTCGTTTCCCGTTGACTAAAAACCAAAAGTATTTACGAGAGAATGCACTGAAAGTACTGACCTCCCTTTAAAGGCTCAATTCGCTGCGTGTCACCGGGAACGAATTCCAACTTTGCTTTAATAGCTGGGCAATATCTCAAACCAAAATATTCATTTTCAACATAAGGTCTTTCTATTAATCTTTATCAATTAATCGATACTACTCGCTAATTAAAAGGACTAAGATGGTGGAACTGGAGGATTAAAATATATTTATCTAAATATCCATAAGTCATTGAGTTTTTGGTTTCATTATCGTAAAAACATGGCATATTGGTATCCAATAGCATTCCGTGATAGCAACTGAAAGCTTTCGGATTATCATCGAACTCAAAAACCTTTCGAAGAAATCCGTGAAAAAGTTGGAAACATTTACAAACCACCAAGTGCTATTCGTAAACATTATTAAAGGCAAAGCATGCTCTACCGTGCTCAAAGAATAGCAGAGTAAGAGAGAGAGAGAGTACTGGATCGGAAGAATGTGGGGAAAAAAAAGCATACGAGTAGCGGTTCTGATTACCCAGTGATTTGCAGAGTCCAAGCTTTTTGCAATATACATGGTATTTATACGTTTCAGTCGCCGTATAGCTTTGGACGTATATTTTACCTAGCCGCCCCTTTCTTTTGGAAAATAGCTTCCTGACAATTAACTAGCCATACAGCCAGAACCAGCCAGCTTCGATCCAGAAGGCCGCGAATGTGCCTCATTAATTATTTATTTTTATATGATCGATAATTGTACAGCAGGCAGGAGGGCGTGCACGTTTTTTATCGCGCAGGGTCATCAATTTCGTGCTTTCAGCAGCCAGACCTAGCACTGATAATTAACATTTCAGTTAAGGGTCTAAGACGAACCGAGTTTCCAATTTTCGGAGGCAGACACGACGTTTCTCTTAACACGTAACACCGAGATCGCGCACATTCATAAATTCAAAGAATCGAACGATTCTACGATTAAATTCATAAAGCACCTATAGAGGCTGTATACCAATTTCGTGTGTCCAGTGTTCGCAGATTCAGTATAGCTACCGGCATTCTCTCATTAGCATACTATAAGCCCGCCAAACCATTATTAACCACTTGACAACAGGGGAGAGCAAACTCTGCTCGGCGGCAGAAACCCCGCGTGCAATTAATTAACCAGGAATATGTACTCCCCTGTGAATTGTCAGTTTCATTAGAAATGTCCCTATTTCTTTATGAGATATCACATATAGTGCCTATGTCTTGGAGACACTTGGTTCCTCTTAGAAGAATGCAGATTAAGGGCATTCGCATAGATCGCATTTTAGAATTTCATCTTTTTTTTTAACCCAAAGTGGTATAGACAAGAGTACCACGCGTTATATTCGATATTCGATGTATGTACAACGAAATTGTGTTGCTGGTCGGTGATTTGCGACAAAAAGAAGAGAGTGTCAACCGAGAAAGTGCAATGCACAGGGAGGGTTTGGTATACTGTGAATTTTCCGATAAACTTTAGTCTAATCATAGCGCCTCGCTGGCGCAGAGAGCTTAACGGCTTTGCGAACTACCGTCAACCGAGGGATTTGATTTTTACGGCGCGCCGAAATCTCTAAGGATTCGCCAAGTTTACGCATCATCAGCATATCCAGCCAAGATAAGAAAGCCACCCAAGTGTTGCGAGTTTCACGAGTTATCGACCATTTTCGGATACAAACTTTTCAAATCTAAAAACCCCTTTCACTGTTACTGTCGTCACCTCGATTGTTTCAATTTTTACAATAAAATCAACGAGTACCAACAGCAAATCATAAATCTATATTCAGTATCACTGAAACACGAAGGGCATGCTTCCCACGCGTCACCGAAGCCGTCAACGACAGAATATACATAAAAATTGCATGCTGCAAACGTTGCTTGCCAAATAAACCTCCGACTAATCGCCCCTGCTTCAGCTATAACTTTACCCAACAAAAAAGTTGCAGCTTTTTTGCATTGCTATTGTCAGAAATGTTGAAGCTGGGAACCCTGATTAAACTGCCCCTGATAGCCACTGGTCGTTTCAGCCGCTACAAGTCAGGCAGTGTGCTCGACATTTTTCCCGTCCATTAGAAACTGGAAACGATATCAGCTTCCTTCAGTACCAGCAGACTGTGAAGTTTTATATTTTAATTCAAGTAAATCCAATTCAAAATTGATGATCAAGAATCGAGGATCCGGATTTCCAGAAATTATATTTAAAAGTTTCTTCGTGTAACTTTGATGCCAATTATTCGTTCGTTCAACAAACGACCCACAGTTTCCTTATCCGATCTCTATTTACATATGTCACCCATGCGAAATATCAGGATCTTACACGATTAAGGCACTCGGCAAACAAAACCATTCGAGTAGTTGGAACGTATCGGTTAAAATACGAATTCGAGGAAAGCGGTCAGGCAGTAACTGAGAGAGCTTTCCTTCGATCCAATGATAAATGACGAGCGAGAGAAATCGTATAATTCGAGGAGTCGAATCGAGGAATATCATCCTGTCGCTTGTACGCGTGAGAAAGTTGCGCTTCGTTCCAAAGCGGAATCAAGCTGCTCTCGTGCGGGGTCGGTTCAGTAGGTATGCTAGGTTTGCTGGACACGGGTCGATTTCCTCCCCAATGCTTCTTCCGTAGGCAGCTGTAAAGGCGAGACAATAGAAGCCAAGGGGTCGTTTCAATCGTGAGAGCTTGTAACACCTGGGTACTTGGGTCCACGCAGAGCTTCTCTGTTTTCTTTTCTCTCTTCTCTCGTCTCTTGTCTCTCATGCCACTTCTCCCTGTCTTCCAAGTCCGAGGCCGTATCGATTCGAGCAAAAGGTCGCACCGTTTTGTTTTGCAGCTCCACTCTTCAATTATGGCCGAAGGCATCCGAGGTAGGTGGAACAGCGGCCGCTGTACCTATGATGCAAATAGACGAGGTATAGCCACTAGCGGTTCTGCGCATTTGGACGTTGACGTCAATGGACCGTCTCTACTCTGACTGGCTGACCACTCGCTGCCGCGATGTTCTTATGTTTTAACCGTTACATCCCTCGTTTTCCAGCTAGATTTGGCGCCAAATGTTCGTCTTGACAGGCAACTTGCATCGTGTGCAATAAAAGGACCTAAAATTACTTTACAATATTTTATTACATAACATTTTTGTGGTTGATTAAGTAAGTATATGCTTAACGTATTAATTGTTGATATTAAATAAGGTATTTATTTCAGCTCGGGGTTAGATTATTTAGCGGTTGTAATCTCCCATTAATAAATTAATAAATAATAATAAAGTTAAAATTAGTCGAAATGTAAATTATAAGGGAAATATATGTTCCTTGATTATATTAAATAGATTGTATGGTTAGTCCTGAAACATCAGATCCGTCTGAAAAACGAAGAATTTGTGTTCGAGCCTTTATGAAATATTTACTCTTTTCCATCTTTTTCTTTCAATTTTCCATCTTTCCATTAGTTCATACGAAAAGAGTCTCAAAATTCTTTTGTTACGATTATATTTAATTGGTCAAACATTACCTATATATTTTAATCAAGCAAAATTCATAAAAACGTATGCAACATACTTATATGAAATTACTTTGATGGAGCATGGAAGTATTTTTCTCGTAAATATTAGATATCACTTTGTAAATTAATCAACGCGAAAAATATACGGATAGAATATTTTTGTATCGTCTTCTTTAAACTTTTACTAAATTCTGCAGACTTATAATGTATGAAAAAATTCTTTTATGCGTGCCTTCATTTTAATTAATAGATGTACATATTTACTTTAGTTTTGTACAACGCACGTCCTATATTGCGTGTTCATACAAACATTTGCTTCATGAAGTATCGTGTCAAGGTATTATATAAATGAAATGAAGTCGTTTCAATATAAAAAAGTAAGTCCGTTGTAGGGGATCTAACTAGCGATTCTTTCATTATGAAACTGATTCGCTGTCATTGTGCTATTATGATATAAACTATAGCCAAGCGAATTCGAACTGAATTTAAATTCTGTTACAGGGGGCAGCATCACTCTATAACTTCGAAATGCGAACCAGAGATGAGTAAGGACATTCAATACGCTACGGTTTTAGGGACACCCCTTCAAAACAACCCTTCAAACGAGACCGGGAACTATAGAATTTCTGAAGAATTATTGAAAAAGCCTATTGTTGAAATATTTTAAAAACATTCATAAGAAAATGCAGTGTCAATTTGACACCCGTGTAGCACCTTAATTTTTACCAAAATATTATTGGATCTTGATTTACTTTCAAAATTTATTCAAAATAAAAAATTGAGGTTAAATCAATACATGGCAAAAATACGGAGTAGATAAAAATTGAATTGAAATTGTAGACTATCGAAAATAAATTACGTTCAGATTGAAATATAATAAATTGACCCCATTATTAATTAGTATCTGTCATCGGAAAATTGGTCATGCTGGAACATATAAAACTTTTGAATACATGAAACGATATTTTTATTGGAAATCAATGCGACAAAATATAAAATATTTCGTGAAAACTTGTGACCTATGTCAAAGAGTGAAGCCTAACACGCAAAATATGCAAGGGGAATATCAGCTTATTACTGCCGATCGTCCAAATGAATTAGTGACTGTAGATTTTTATGGACCGCTTCCAAAATCGAGAGGAGGGGTACAATATATTTTCGTTCTTTTGGATGTATTTTCTAAATTCATCCGATTGTATGCACTTAAAAAGGCTACAACTCGGGCTGCTCTTAATAAAATATTACATGATTACTTTTCGAATACTGGAAAGCCAAAACGTATCCTCGCTGATCACGGAACCCAGTTTACCGCTAATTTGTGGAAGAAAACCTTGCAACAAGAAGGTGTTAAAGTACTTTTTTCGTCTATACGTCATCCTCAGTCCAATCCCACAGAAAGGATTATGAGAGAGCTTGGACGCCTTTTTCGAACATTATGTGCTGATAGACACACAAAATGGGTTCAATATCTACAAAAAATAGAAGAATTGTTGAATATAACAAAGCATAGTAGCACTAGTTGTTTACCTCTTGAGTTGCATTTTGGAATTAAAGTCCCAGATGCAATTACAAGATTTGTACAATTTCCACCAGGAACTCCAATTCCACGTGATACCCAGCTTTTGATGGCCAGGGAATGTATTGATAGGCAATTTCAAAATCGGAAGAAACAACAGTCAAAAATCTCTCAAGTTAAGCTAACAGTTGGAGACCTCGTCTTGTTGCGTGTACCACATTTGTCAAATGCAATGGATTCGGTAACTAAGAAATTTTTTCATTTATATGAAGGGCCGTATAAAATTGTCAAATTAATTGGAAAAAATGCCTACGTTTTGTCTGAGAATACTAATCAAGCTCACATCATAGGTACTTACAATAGGCTATCTTTGAAGCTATATCACCTTAAAACCACCAATGAGTAATTAATTTATTAAAATCTTTAGTTTTAAAAGCAAACCATTATAATTGACGTATGATACTACATAAAGTGGTATATAAATATGTTATGTATGTAAGTTAACGTAATCGTTATAGTGCTAAATAGTTGTATGTTGATAGTAATGATATATGTATGAGCCTCCACTCAGCAATCTTAATACTGACAAAGTGCGAACAGCTTAATAGTAATGTATAAAATTGTAACCATATTACGCAAAAGACAAAGGGATGGCTGGTGTTATGTTCCTTTTATATTACATCTGACAAGCTTAATATAAGTATATCGAATTACGCCTATTTATGTTATGCGTATTTCGAGGGGGAAAATTGTAACGTGCGTTTACCCAGTGAGTTCCCTGCGAATTGTAACGAAACTCGCGGTTACAAACTCTTTAAGATTAAGTCAATAGATAGCGTTGTCGGCGATAGATTTCCCTCTCCAGTAAGTAAGAGTCCCTGGTAGGAATAGCAATTATCGTGCTCTTCCCTTTCGTCAATTGACCGTCGTGTAAGCAAGGCGTGTGCTAAGTGCGATCAAAGGTATTATACATTCCGTTGTATATTTTATATATATATATTCCATTATTAATTTTATTTAATGCACATTCCTACTAGGCGACAGGGTTTCTAAATGAGGACCTAAATTCTTTATAAAACGATAAAACTGGATAACAGATGATAAGTTGACGAAGCGCTTGGAGGAAGTCGATCACTTAACAACAAAATCTACCATGTAAAACCACCTGTATATTATAAAACTGTTGAGTCGTTACGAACCGAACTAGGACTCAAATAAGGAGACTAAACCGGTGGACACCGTCATCATTATCCAGACAGATAAGAAATATTAATTATAATCGGTTCCTATAAGATTGACTTTAGTGTATAATTTATTAGTTCTATTTCAATGTTTTTTTTTTATGAGTACGTTTAATTTCGTAATTTTATAAATTGAATGGGTTATAAATGAACGTGGAATTAATATCATGGTGAAAATTTTAAGATAATTGTATAGCGATTATTAGTGTCCATAAGTAAACCATTCATGTTAAGAAATTAAAGAAAAAAGTACAATTGGCGCCCAACGTGGGGCAAGATAAAAAATTAGTCTTTGTTATAGATCGTGTTTAAATTTTATATGTTAATATGAGCTTAAAGCATACGCCTATGAAAACTAGAAATCAGAGGAAAGAGAGTGATAATAATGTGAATATTATAAGTGGAAAAGGTGATATAGCAGGCAGAAGTCAAGTTAGAGAAAGTAATCTTGAGAGTGATAGCAGGCAGGTTACGATGGCTGAGGGTCAAAATAATATTATGCCTAGTCAATTGGAGGACGTATATAGAGAGTTGCAAAAACTACGTTCAGAGTTAACAGCTGAGCGACAAAGGGTAACTCTATTAGAGGCTAGAGACGACCGTATAAGTCCAGTAAATTCACCAAATAGCAGTGACTCAGGTTTACCTTTAGTCGAAAAACTTGTTGAGCATTTACGAGGTAGTCGTGTGGATATTCCGTTGCCTAAATTTTCCGATCATGGTATGTCTAATCCACAACAATTTTTACGTGAGCTTGAACGGTATTTTCGGGTAAAAGATGTGCCAGAGGAAAATAAACTTCATATTGTAGAGTCTTGTCTAACAGGCAGAGCTCTTAGTTGGTTCATTATACATAGGGAGGATTTTCGTAATTACGTACACTTTGAGCAACAATTTGAGGCTGAATTTTATTCAATTCCTGTTCGGATTCGTCTAAAGAATAAATGGCAAGAAAGGCGATATAGAATTTCCGATGGTAGCCTATTAACATATTTTTATGATCAAATCAAGGCCGCGCAATATTTATCACCCAGAATTGGAGTATACGAGGTGCATTATACTATTATTCAACAATTGCCTATGAAGGTACGTGAGCTATTAGCTGCGGTTGATTACGCAGATACTGTCATTTTAACTCAGGCTTTGGAACAATTGGACAAGTCGCGAGAAATCGAGCAAGAAAGAGAAAAAAAAAATCATAATCGAGGTAATACTGAAGGTTATCATAAGCAAAACCTAAATAAAGTTAGTATCGAAGAAGGCGATCAAGATCACTCATTTTCGAATAATCATAACAATTGGAAGGGTCATAGGGGGAATTGGTCGCGAAATCGAAATAACATTAAACGTCAGCAAAGACAAATTAAAAATCCAGTAGGAGATATCATTTTGCCGGATACACGGTTTCCTCCGCCGATTAATAGTCAATTAAATTCAAGTAATAATATTCTTCCGAATAACAGTAATTCTTTAAACTAACGATGGGTGTGATTAATATGGGTCCGACCTCACACCCTAAACCTTTTGATTTTCTTGATGAGTTGGAAGAGGACCTTATTGGGAATGAGCATGGAAATAGTAAAATGCAAAATCAGGATAAGAATATATGTCTTCATGTGTTTCTTACGGTAGGACATAGGAATTATGCAGCCCTAGTGGATAGTGGAAGCCAAGTTACATGTATATCAGAATTATTTTATAAACAAGTTGTAAGTCAATTTAATATGTTAGAATTCCCAGTTAAGAATTTAAAAGTCCTCACAGCTGTAGGAAAGAAAACAACTATTGTAAATAAACAGGTGTCTATGCCGTTTTATATAGGTGATTTATCCGATGAATATATATTTTATGTAGTCTCAGGGTTAACATCTCCTATAATTATGGGGAATGATTGGTTAAATAGAGTAGGTGCGATATTGAACTACCAATTGAGAACTCTTACAGTCCGTCAATATGAAATCCCGTCAAATCTCACGATGTTTGGTGGTGCAGCGGCTGAGGAGGTATCGCTATCTGCAGTTCAAAAGAAACAATTTGTTTTGGAACAAAGGGAATGTGGTCACTCACCAAGAGTAATAACTGACTTTGAAAATAATAATAAAATCCCATTATCTCGGAGTGTTCATGATACTTGTGATTCTGGTGATATTGTACAAGAAAATTTAAATCTCGTGTGTAATGATTTCAATAATGATGTATCCATTCAAAATTTAGGGAGCATCCAGGATTCCTTGTTATATTCAGAGAATCAAGATCGTTTGGATCTTATAAAATTATCTTACTCTCATGATATGAATAATATACCATTTGACCTTATTGATGTAAATGAACATGATGATAATTATACTGTGAAGTTACGCAGTCCCATTGATGAGCGTTATTCCAGTATTTCTGATTTATATGATAATAATGTTAATTCCGAGTGTTGTCAAATTGATAATATACTTACCAGTGAGATTGAATGTTATTGTGGGGTACCTCCGGAGCGAGATAAATTAGTCAATGAACTTTCCGCGATAGACAAAACAAATAGTACCAACCAGTTAAAAAATACGCCACTTCAAAGTAATCAAGTAGAGAATGATAGTTTTTTAGCCGATGTATCATCAATCGCGCAAAGTCTAACATCTGTGAGACCAGACCAGCGGAATAATTTTGTTAATCTTATGGTGAAGCACAAACGCTTATTTTCTGATAAACCTGGTTTCATAACCCATTATCAACATGAAATTCATTTGAGTAAATCTAAACCCTACATAAAGCGATCATATCCTGTACCATTGGCAAAACGTACAGCTGTTGAAAAAGAATTAAAAATGATGTTAGAGGACGGTATCATTGAGCGATCTTGTAGTCCTTACTGTAATCCATTACGTATAGTAGAGAAAAAGAATGGTAAAATTCGATTGTGCCTTGATGCAAGATTTTTGAACGATGTAATAGAAGGAGATAATGAAACACCACCTTTAATTTCTGAGTTATTGCAATGCCATCATGGAATACAATGTATATCCACAATGGATTTAACTCATGGTTATTGGCAAGTACCGTTAGCAAATACTTCAAGACCTTATACAGCGTTCTTATACAATTCAACTCTATATCAATTTTGTAGGATCCCTTTTGGGTTAAAAACGGCAGGTAGTGGATTCATAAGAGCATTAAATTTGGCTCTGGGAGATAATTTTAAAGATTTTCTAGTTTCTTATATTGATGACTTACTTGTTACGTCCAAAAATTTTGAAGAACATCTATGTCACTTGGATTTATTATTTACGCGGTTATCAGCCTATAATTTCACACTACGGTTATCCAAATGTAGATTTGGAAAGGTGTCTGTGCCCTTTCTTGGTTTTGTTTTATCAATTGATGGTATTAGACCAGATCCTGATAGATTGAAGATTATTACCAATTTTTCGGAACCGCAAAGCAAAAAGCAACTTCAGAGTTTTTTAGGAATTTGTAATTATTACCGACAGTTTAAAATAAATTATTCTAAATATATACAACCTTTTCGTAGTCTTCTGGGAAGCAATAATCATTGGACATGGACAAAAGCTCATTCTATTGCTTTTCAAGAATTGAAAGATGCATTCCTACAATGTGTTGTGCTAAGACATTTGATTCCGGGAATCGTTTTAAAGGTACAATGCGATGCAAGTGACCTTGGTATTTGTGGAATTCTATATCAATTGAATCATAATGGAGATCCATGTATAATATCTATAGTTAGTCGATGTTTGACTTCCCCTGAAACAAGGTATACCACAACGGAAAAAGAATTGTTAGCTATTGTTTATGCAATACAAAAGTTTCGAGTATATTTGATAGGTACTGAATTTGAAATTATAACTGATCATCAAGGACTAACTTTCTTAAATAATGCTAATTATACAAGTGCACGCCTTTCAAGGTGGAGTCTTCTATTACAACAGTATACCTTTACCATTAGTTACTGTAAAGGGCGTGACAATATTGTAGCCGACTTTTTTAGTCGAAACCCAAATGAACAATTTCACTTAGAAAAGCAAGAACATCCCATGATTTCCTTATGTAAATATTTATCACCTAATGACTCTAGCAATTCCTTAGATAATTCCTTGGTTATTATTTGTAAATTCGATGAAGACACTGAATTACAAGCACTGTTAAAGAATATAGTCAAAGCACAAAATATCGATGAATCTATTATGGATGTTAAAAAGCAATTATTGAATGGATGTAAATTAGAAAACTATCAAATTTATCATGATTTATTATTTACTGGTAATTCGAAAACTGGAGACTGGCGTCTTATAATTCCTAATAAATTGACCCCATTATTAATTAGTATCTGTCATCGGAAAATTGGTCATGCTGGAACATATAAAACTTTTGAATACATGAAACGATATTTTTATTGGAAATCAATGCGACAAAATATAAAATATTTCGTGAAAACTTGTGACCTATGTCAAAGAGTGAAGCCTAACACGCAAAATATGCAAGGGGAATATCAGCTTATTACTGCCGATCGTCCAAATGAATTAGTGACTGTAGATTTTTATGGACCGCTTCCAAAATCGAGAGGAGGGGTACAATATATTTTCGTTCTTTTGGATGTATTTTCTAAATTCGTCCGATTGTATGCACTTAAAAAGGCTACAACTCGGGCTGCCCTTAATAAAATATTACATGATTACTTTTCGAATACTGGAAAGCCAAAAC
>NW_014334043.1:10292-10964 GCF_000341935.2 Cephus cinctus | reverse complement strand
AATTGATCTGTAGACCGTGTTTGTTCTACAGTATCAGTTTTACAGAATGTTTTTACATAACAGAATGGTTTTACATAAATACTTTCGGGCACATATGTGTGTGTATAATGTCTGTATAGGTTAGGGTATAACAATAATAATATGGTTGGCCATGGGTATAAGTGGCTGTGTATATGTATGGGTTAACTAATATCGTATACTGGAGGGCTGAGACGTAACAATATATATATATCTTTATACAATATCATTAAATAAGATGATTTGAAATAATTTGACTGTTATTTCAGCCCTGAAAACAATTTATTTGGATCACTCTACGATTTCAATTTACTTCTCGAAGAGAGATCAGATTTTTTCCAGATATACCATGTATTTCGCTTCATCATATACATACACATATTTTTCGAAACTTACCACCACCAACGGCCGTCTTCTTTCAATAAGGAGGAAGACCGAGGAGGGCTCTTATTGAAAAGATGACTTCCCCTCCCCAATCTTCCTCCTCAAAAACAGTCCAGCAATTTAGTTGACGACGCTGTCGTCGAGCCTCGCGCAAATTAATCATATTTTGGATATTAATATATCCTCTGAGCTAAAATAAATTGAAAAAATTAATTAAGACTCTCCGATCACCATTACCTAGCACACACTGGAAACTACGCGCAAATTAAT
>NW_014334043.1:9259-10052 GCF_000341935.2 Cephus cinctus | reverse complement strand
TGCTCACTCGCTCACTCGCAGATAGCTTGTAGCAGAATGAGCTTTAGCTCTACACCCTTACCCGAACGTCATCACGCCCGCAAACACGTACGTGGAGACGGGAACTATCGCTATAGATCTCGAATTACTCATAAGAATTGATCTGTAGACCGTGTTTGTTCTACAGTATCAGTTTTACAGAATGTTTTTACATAACAGAAAACGTGTTAACGAGGTTGTGCTAGATGGATTTGAGGAAACGGAGGATCAGGAAATTAGGATATACGATAGATTAATAACGATTATATTACAGGAAATTTGCAAAAATATAGATGACGAAGGGATGGTGGGGAACCATGTACAAAGGTGGTTTTACATAAATACTTTCGGGCAAATGGTGCTACGTGTACACCAGGTGCCATTTCATATCTATCGAGAGGTAAGGGTGTTTAATTAGCAACTCAGCTAAAACAAATTTCTATAAAAACATTACTTCAATACACTCAGGCATGGTTGCCCGAGGTTGAGGAGGCGGAGCAAGATGAGGCGGAGGAGGTGGTGGAGGTGGCAGCTGAGGAGGATAGAGAGAGGGAACATATAAATAACAAATTATGAACAATAAATATTTCAGTGTTTTTTTTTTATTTTAAGATATTAAGAATTTGTCTTATCGTTGAAAAACTTAACACTTTCATAAAAATTTTAAAGAACAAGGATAATGGAATGAAATCAGTAATTTAAAGTCTGCAGTCGGATCAGGTGCAATTTAAACGCTCGAGTGCACTATTTACTAACTCGTGTACTGCTAGTGTTC
>NW_014334043.1:4268-7864 GCF_000341935.2 Cephus cinctus | reverse complement strand
TTAGGGACAAAAGTTCTGGAAAATTCCTGGAGGATTGCATCAGCGATGTTGCGCAATTCTGCGAGATAACGTTCGAGGTCAAACGGGCTGAGGGCTGACGTCCGAAACCTGCACGAACGTGCACGGGTCCGTCGAAGCTTCTGGAAGGCTTACCAGGGTGGGGGGCAAGGGGCTGTCTCAAAACGTCGAACGAGAGGACCGCCGGCTCTGAGAGCGAACCTTCCCGACTTAGCATGGACACGAACCGTCGTAGCTTCCAGAATGTTCTAGAATGTTCTAGAACGTTCTCGATCGTGTGTAATTCCTAGAATCGAGCGCAACATTCGCGGAATGTGACGCAAAATTCCCGGAATCGAGCAAAAATTCTTGGAATCGAGGGTCCTGATGACGTCACTTTCAGAAATCGTAGAGCTCACGACGGCAACTTAGCACGGACACCCACCTTCGAAGGCTCTGTAGTGTCGGTATTATGTCAGTGCAGGAATCGATATCCAGAACCCCCAAACTTATACTACTGCAATTTTTTAGTACTTCTTATTAGTAAGCTTCATGTGAATATGAAGAAAATCATTTTCCTTGCAACAGCAAATGCATCACGTGGGTCAACCTGTCATGTCTCAAGGTAAACCTGTTTATTACGATGTTTTCATTAATATGGATACTTCTTCATTGTTTTCTAAATTTGATCTAACGAATAAATCATAAAAATGGTGATTTTGTTTCAACGTTACTGAGTTGAGTTGGATTTAGAACTCAATATTAGAAGACAAAAATCATACACTCTCATACGGAAAAGCAAATTATTGTATTTTATGATGAGTCACAGTCACAGTCAGTCATTCAATCAGAGCGGACGTGTTCGACTTTTTGCAAGTTAGCAGATGGGCGGCTCACGTCAATTGAGAAACATGGCAGATGCCAAAGAGTCCGGTAGCACGTAGAGAAAAGTGTGCAAAGGCTGCGGTAAAGAGGTGAAAAATGCGTTGGTATGCCATAAGTGTGAAAGTGCTTATCATCCATGCTGCGCAGATAAACTGAAGTTATTGAGTCCATATTATGAGTTGTCGTACTCCGGTGGCAAGTTGACACCACCATGGACATTATAATTTATAAATTCTGGGAAGAACTGAGGAAGTTTAAAGAAGAAGTTGAAGGGGAAGACTTTAAACAAAGTTTGAAAGACACAATTAAGCAGATAGTGAATAACTAACTGAAGTCCTTTAGGGTGGAGCTATTGAGCATGAGGAATGTTAGGGCAGCCTCTATGGGATCCGAAATGAATCAGAAGAAAAAGAAGATCAGTTATGCGAGTGTCCTGCAGGACAAAACGCATAAAGCAGTTTTGGTGGTATAACCAGTTAAACCGCTATTAAGTACCAGTACGAAGAAACAAATAAAAGAGAAAGTCAATATATTAAACCTTAAAATAGAGATTGCGAAAATAAAACAAGCAAAAAATGGTTCGGTGATATTGGGATGCGAGGAAGAACACGAATGCGAGATATTAAATAAAAGACTTATTAGAACTATGGGATCAGAGTATGAAATAGTATCTAAAAATTAAAGTTATCGGAGTCGATGTTGAAGAGAGAGAATTGAAAAATGCACAATTAGAAAATATCAGTATAGAGCAGAAAGAGATTAGTGATAGAGAAAATAAAAAGCTTAAAATTTTGCATAAATATATTGACAGGACATTCAAGAATTATGTGCTGATCATAGAGGTGGACGCGAGCACATATAATGAGATAATGAAAAGGCAAAAACGGAAAATTGGATGCAGAATCTGCAAATTAATCGAGTACGTGAACATCGTGCAGTGGTGTTTCAACTGCTTGGATCTGCACCACTTCGCTAAGGATTGCAAGAAGGAGGCAGCATGTGATCAATGTGCGGGTACGCATAAAAAGTAGACTCAATCATCTGCAGACATTCGTCAATCTTTCTACACTTCTAAAGACAATACAAAGTGGTCTAAAGTTTGCCTTCGAACAAGCGTTTGTACACGCTTTGAGAACATCTTGGTTCAGAAACTTGGTCCAAAGGGTGAGGCCAAAAATGCTAAATCAGAATTGGAATGTTGTAATATATTTATAACAGAAAATATGTTGAATGTAATTTTGATTCACACTAATGAACAAATCAGACTAAAACTTTCGTGTTCTCAAGATAATGCTCAGTATCACATGAAAGAGGCTACAATGAATAAATTGAAAGTTTTCATGTAACTCATGCATGAGAAATGCTACTTATCGTGCCTCCACAGTGTGGCGTAAGTGGCGTTTTATAACTAAGGATACAATGAAAATGCTGCGCATGCGCATATCAACCCAATTTTACTTCTCGCACTAGTGCTTTCTTCTCGCACACACTTCTCACACTACATAGTGTTTTGTTCTCGTATGATGTCATCACATGCCTTCACTTTGGAGTCACGAAAAGTAGCATTTCTCGTACATGCGTTACAGAAAATATTATGCGATACTGGTGCAATAAAGCGAACATTATATGCAGATCGTGAAGTTTGTCTTGTCTTGAACTTCACTGCCTGCGTATAAAGTTCGCTTTCTCGCACTCGTATCGCAATGTACTATTATAGGTCTGTTATACGTTGCTGGCCTTATTCGCTCTAACATACAAAATCTCAATGATCTTTGGCGGACTAATAGCACAGGAATAGAAGTATTCAGGACTACTATGTCGCTACATCACTTTTTTCCTTCAAAATTGTATCAGATTCGATAAAAAAAATGTACACGAAAGGAGAGAAAAAAAGACTGATAACATGACAGCGATAAGAGAGCTTTTTACTCATTTTCTTCAGAATTGCGAAAAGGCCAATATGCCGAATGAAAACCTTACAATAGATGAAATGTTGTTACCTTTTCGAGGAAGATGCGTTTTCCGTGTATATATTGTTATGCCGTGAGGATGTTATAAAATAATCTTTAACACTTTTGATAATACCAAAATAGCAGAAGCAAACTATTCTTTATTCTATCAAGTTTTATTAGCAATGGCACAATTCTATTCTAGTTTTATAATATAACAATGGCACAATTCTATTCTAGTTTTATAAGATAACAATGGCACAATTCTATTCTAATTTCCTTTATATGAGTGGACGATGCTCACTCGGAGCCTACAGTTCGACGACTGCCCTTTGTTGCGTCTGAATAACGAAAGTTTCTACGCCTTAGTACAATCTTTGCTGACAAAGGGTTACTTATCGTGTGGTACTAAGAATGCTAACCTAGTAAATAATAAAGTAATGCTTAGGTGCATAACACCCCCGCTGTTAGATGAAAATTCCCTTTTTACAAAATTTACAATAGGGATTTTCATAGAATCAAAAGTATATTACATATCATTGTCGAATTCTGATATGCGAAGTCTAGACCTAGATCGAGGAACCTTTCTTTTTGGCTCTGGTTGTCTGAGGCTTATAGTTTTTCTTTGAAAGATTGGGGACACATCCAAATTTGATGAAATGAAACTGGAATTAACATGGACCAATGTTCCCATGGGCATTTCTGTCGCACAGGAGTTTTGATTTCGAGCATTGTTGCCATAATTAAAGAGACAATGATTATAAA
>NW_014334043.1:0-3509 GCF_000341935.2 Cephus cinctus | reverse complement strand
ATAATTTTAACATTACAATCTTCTTCCTTTAATTTGAACGGTTCATTGACAATTATGCTCATGCAGGTATCGTGTGCCTTGATATAATACTTTGGATAAATACTTCTACAGAATCGTTGTCCTTTATGAGCCTTACAGGTTTGTAGGAAGTGCTCATCACTCTGAGTGTATAATCATTTTTCGTCATTGGTAATGATATAATCGTGAGGAGTCGAGATATATGCCATTAAATTATCTTTTACAAGCTTGGGCGCAGGAATTACTCTATAAGCTATATAGTTTCCTACTTCTAGAATTGGTATCTTAATTACATAAACCAATCTATATCCTATAACACTTATTGCTACTTCGCTGATTTCTAAATATTCAAAATAATTTCCTTCGTGAATGGGTATGGGCATTACGTCACTACCCTTTTCATCTCTTATCAACTTTATCGAACTCGTGAGCAAATCGGGCGATAATAATTTATTGAGGATTAATTTGTCCACCTTTGGCAAGAGTCACAGATTCAATTAGTATTCTAACGTTTCTATCTAATTCCATCAAAGCTGATTCAACTTCTAGACACATTTCAGTAATCAATTCAGTTTTTTGTAATTCTACTTCCTCTTGTGCCAATTTCTTCAAATTTTCGTCAATACTTTTAAAATTGTTGTCAATGTCTTTGAATTTTGCGTTATATTCGACAAACAGATTTTCGGTTTTTTGTAGACTTAGTTTCAATATGTAAGTTTGATTTTTAAATAATTCTCCAATTCTCTTATTGTCTTTATGAACGGCGTCTATTTCTGAATTATAATATGATGCATCGTCTGCGCTCATGGTCCCGAAAAGTGTTTTACTAATACTACCAACGAAATTAAATAAGCCTCGTTTACTTCTAAAAAGAGTGGGTACGCCTATGGCTGAAAATAGCTTAGACTTATCTTTTCTAATAATTTCTAGTTGGTTTTGTAATCTTATGATGATATTTCGATCGTTGCGTTTATTGTCACAAATAGCTCTCAGGGTGGTTAATCCTTTCGATATTTCCGTTTCTTCCAGTGTCAGCTTATCCATATTGATGTAGGAGACTACGTTGTAGGTCTCATGATAGAATCTTACGTACTCCAGATATTCCATGTGGAGGTTTGGCAATGTATTGAATTCGAACTGTACGAAGTTTTTACCACTATACCTGGGAAGATTACTCAGAAGAACTCTGAAACAAATTGACGTTAGAATATTTTAATCTATTGGCATGCACAATAATTTCTTTGTTTTTCTTTTCTATTTTGTAATTGACGTCCGAAATTTTGTCTAGCACTCTGTACGGTCCTTCAAATGGCACATTTAGGGCTTTCGTTTTTTCGTTGGCTGTGGTTTCCTTTCGCAGCCATACTAAGTCTCCAGGCCGAAATTCTTAAGGGTTTGTCAATCTGTCGTATCGTTCTTTGGTCCTTTGTTTGCTTTCTAATAGTATTTGTTTGCTTTCATCCAAAGTTTTTGTGATTTTCTTCTGTAGTTCCTCCAAATATTCAAAATATGGAATATTAGTATTTTTCTTCACTGTTGAAACATCCCTCGGGTTGGATCCAAAAACTAATTGACAAGGTGTGTGACCAGTACTTTCATGTTTAGCAGTATTATAATATAAATTGGCCAAATGAATCCTATCGTCCCAATCGTCTGAATTCTCGTTGGTAAAGTGCCGCAAATAATCCTTCAGAACTTGATGACTTCGTTCTAGGCTCCCATTACTTTGAGGATGGAAGCTTGTAGTCGTAATTTGCTTCATTCCCAACATCTTTTCAAAATTCTTCATGAGTACCTTTATCAGTTAGTATGTTGCGTGGTATACCGAAGTAACTGGCGTAATATTTTAAAAATGCATCTGTAACACTGGAAGCCGTAAAATCTTTCATGGGTATTCCAACAAAATATTTAGTCAGACAGTCTTGTATTGTCAAAACATATTTATTGCGATTTTTGGTAAGAGGAAAGGGGCCGCATATGTCCATCGCAATTTTGTCATTGAATGATCCTGGAATATCTGTTATTATCATCGGCATTTTTGTTGGGTGTCGATTAGCTTTGTTTCTTTGGCAATCGGAACATCCTTTAATGTAGTTTTCCACGTCTTTCCTGAGTGTTTTCCAAAAATAATTTTCTCAAATCCTGTAATATGTCTTTTTAATTCCGCCATGTCCTCCTAGCAAACTGTCATGGTTTTCCTTTAAAATCTTCTCAATGTCTTCGCGTTGGGGTATTATTCTTCTTTTGTCATGCAGATATACTGTAGTGTTCCCATGACAGAATTGTTCGCGCCATATCTTCTCTATGGCTTTTCTGGGAAGCCCCGTTAGTCGAGCACATCCGTCGTGGTCAACGTGAAGTTCCTTGAATTCTTCCGCTATCGCTAGATACCTCAGTTCTGCGATCTTCTCAACCAGACCTTCGCTGGTTATGTCTGGATTAATTCCCACAGTAATATGATATTCTTGGTTCTCATCCTCAGAGTGAACCTCAATCAATTGTGAATTCTCCTCCCCAATGAACGATACGTCCGCACTACCCTCAGGTATCGGGACATTTTTCAGAAAAAGTTGTTTTCCCAATTTCACAAGTTTAACGGGTTCTTCTGGTTCCGTTTCTTGTATTTCGTCTCTTTCTGTTCGTTGTTCTATTTCTTCTTCTATCTCTATCATATCGTCTGCATTCATTCGACGAGTTATTAGAACAGGGTTCCTGGATAGAGCATCAGCGTTCGTATTGAGACTACCTTTCTTGTAATATATCTCGTAGTCGTAATTTTCTAATGTTATCCTCCATCTCGCTAGTCGCGAATGAGGATCTTTGTGGTTCATCAACCAAATCAATGGACGATGGTCTGTTACAATCTTGAACTTGCGACCATACAGGTATGGGCGAAAATGCTTCACACACCATACTATTGTGAGCAGTTTCTTTTTAACAATCGAATAATTTTGTTCTGCTTTATTTAAAGCTCGACCTGTATATGAGATCGGGTGTTCTCTTCCATTCTTTTCTTGTGATAATATTCCGCCCAAAGCTATTCCAGACGCGTCAGTGGTCAACGTGAATTCTCGTGAAAAATCAGGATAAGCCAGAATTGGTTCCTTGCAAAGTTCTTCTTTAAGTGTAGCAAAGGCTTTTTCTTGTTCGGAATCCCAAACAAATGCAACATCCTTCTGTAATAATCGAGTCAAGGCTTTCGTTTTCTTACTGTAATCTTGTATAAACTTTCGATAATATCCTGTCAGTTCTAGGAATTGTTTAATGTTTTTAGCATCTTTTGGCTTTGGGAATTCCATGACACTTTTACACTTTTCTGGATTTGGCTTTACGCCTTCTGCCGTAATAATGTGACCTAAATATTGTAATTCTGGCTTAAGGTACTCACATTTGTCTGGCTGTAGCTTTAGACCGGTGTCTTTCATTCGTTGCAGGAAGAATTGTAATTTCTCGTTGTGCTCGGTTAATGTTTTTCCATAAATAACAACATC
>NW_014334042.1:229375-230283 GCF_000341935.2 Cephus cinctus | reverse complement strand
TCTCCTCCAACCTTATGCTGCATTTTCTCTGCCATTACTTTCATTCCATTTGCAAGTTGCAAAAAGTAAAGTGATTTTTTGAAAGTGCCCTATCGCAGTTTGATCTGTACCAGCCTGATATAGGGCTGGATTTTCGGATTTTAGGGCTAGATTTTCGAATTACTTTCGGAATTATTTTATCCGAGATAGTTCACTCGTTTTCTCAGAGATGGCGCCACATATGACGCCCAGGAGGTGCTGCCCTCTTAACGGCGAAAATTCGAACTAATCGTAATTCTTTAATAAGATTTACTCATTGAAATTTCGACGATGGGATTTTTAAATTATATTCGGAATTATTTTATTCGAGAAAGTTCACTCGTTCTCTCAGAGATGGCGCCACATATCATGCCCAGGAGGTGCTGCCCTCTTATCGGCGAAAATTCGAACTAATACAAATACTTAAATAAAAATTGACCCACTGAAGTTTCGACGATGCGATTTTCAAATTACATTTGAAATCATTTTATCGTAGAAGGTAGTATTGATAACGAAAAGCGAAGTCAAGATATGGATAATATGGCAGAGATGGAATGGAAATTGGAGCACAACTAAAAATGGGTTTCGCAACATAAGGGAGGAGAAGGATGCTGTTAGGACGGAGGAGTGTAAGAAAGAGACAGAACTCATTCTTACTCTCAGATATTCGGATAGGGCAAAAGAGTATAAACGTGTATATGTGTTTAAAAATAATTTATTGAACAAACGCAATAATGATACAGTATAGGAAGTACAGATATAAAGATACACATATGGTTTACAAAAGATTAGCAATAACAATACCATTACAGATGCATTAAAATATATCAATGCAATATAATTTGCGTGTGGTATGTTACATGTGCTACCACTTTGGACTTTTATTTTTC
>NW_014334042.1:189551-227916 GCF_000341935.2 Cephus cinctus | reverse complement strand
GCCCCATAGGGGACCGTGTTTTTTTTTGTTTTTTTTTTGAGGAAAACCCCCGAGTCCTGCGGCTTTCGCGCACAGGACTAGGGGGGAAAAACCTCAGGAAGGGAAGGAAGTCGGGTCGAGGGACAAGAAAAACGCACAAGGGGGTAAGGTGAAGTTAAACGCGAAGAAGCTAAGATGAGTTAAACGCAAAAGGGACAAGTTAAACGCGAAAGGTCTGCCCTTAGTCAAGATTCACCGCAACGAAAGACCGCGGGCGTAGCACCCAGCGAACCCTTGCGGGCACGCCGGGACATCCGGAAGGACGATATTTAACGCTACAACCTCCGTCCCTTCCCACGGGCAAGCCCAGTGGGTTAGACGTAAGGAACCACGCCCGCCGCCGGCGGCGGGCCCCGTTAGCCATCGATCCCCGCGCAAAATGTCTCCGACAGAGGGTGACTTTATACTAGCGGGTGCTCAATAGCACCCGCACCTATCCCAAGTGAAGTGACCCCCAAGCACAAGCACAAGTAGGACTTTACCCAAAGTCAACGGACTACCCCTCCGACCTCCCCACGGACAAATAGGATCGTCTCTACCCACACAAGTGCCCAAGGGTCAAGACATGTTGGAGCGTTTTTAGCAAAGCGAACAAATTATACTAAATACGCGAGAGCTAGACACCTGGCTAGATTCACTATACGAAAGACCATGGCCGTAGATACCCTAAGGGGGCTCAAGGCCCCCGTCGGGAGACCCATAAGGTCCTGTTGCGGCCACAACTTGGGCCACCAACCACTGAGCAAGCTCAGCGGAAGAGGCGGAAGGGCAACCCCCGACACCATGGTCTTAAGTCTAGCTGCACTAACCGGATGACTACTCTTATATGACTACTTCAATTAATATGCTCGACCCGACCAAGGAAATAGGGAAAGTAAGACAAACACAAGAGCGAAAGAGGATGATGAAGTGTTAGAAGAAGGTAGCGAGGAAGATAAAAGAGGCGAACGATAGAAATAAAGAAGTCGAGGAGTAAAGAAGGAAATAATTAAGAAAGAAAGAAAAAAAGTAACGTAAAAAAATGATATAGTGACAACAAAACAAGGATTAGAAGTATAGATATAAAGAGAAAATAGAGAATGAAAGGTGTAAATAAGAACTTAAGAAATCAAGAAGAAAGAAAGTGATTGAACAAACGAGAAATAAAGAACTGAGGAAGTAAGGAAGTAAAGAGTTAAAGTGATAAGGTGGCAATAAGATATAGTAATACCAGGGTACGAATTAGAATTACAGAGGTAATGAATAAAAAAAAAATAATAAAAACTGAAATTAATAACTAAAGAAGGAAATAAATAATTAAAGATACTAAGAAAGAGGGAAATAAAGAGTTAATGGAGAAACGAAGAAGGAAAAAACGAATAAGACGAGAATATCCAAGAGACCAGTATAGGAGACCGGCTCGAGGAAGAATGAGCGCTCCGAGCTCGTGCACGCATTCACGTCCCTCCCACCCGTTCGGCTACCCCCACCAGGTCCTCGTTCCCACTCCAGCGGCAAAATTTTCAATTTCCACTATTATACTAATTTTTCAGCTTCTACATCTTCCAGGTCGTATTTTTGGTCCATTCCCTTATATAAAATTTCATGGAAGATATTTCCCCATGAAAAATTTTCTCGAAATACATTTTCCTTGCATAAAGCTATTTCTATTCAAAATTCCTCGAAATGAAATTTCCTCTAATAAAATGTATCTAAATCTAATATATTGGCTATATAGTGCCGAGACTCTTTAGCGAAAACATTTTATCTAATCCACTTTAAGGAAAGCGGTTTTTCGAAAAACGACGGAAAATCTGTAATGAGCCAGTCCTATACTTATTACTGATCCTTATGATGCTCTAGTTATAATGGATCGTTGATAAGTAAGCATAACAAGCAAAACCAATCGCACTCGTATAACTGTCTGTGATGGGTTTGGAAAAATGAAAGTTTATCTGTGGGAAATTTTAATCAAGGAAATTACTTCGACGGGAACATTTTCCAGGGGAAATTATTTCAAGGAAATTTCATCTGGCAAACATTGAACAGGGGATAGGACGCCTAGAACTATAATTTTCGGTCTCCACGTGTTCCTCCAGTACCTTCCAAGTGCATTTGCCCTTCTCGCCCTGATCCTGGTATCCTTAAACAAAGAAATCCAAAGGATTGGTCTTGCGTGATCAAAAGTTTGGCTTAATCAATCAAGACGCATACGATGACCGTATAATTAGCATTTTATTTTTATAACATATAGATAATATTAGAATATCATTAAAACTACAAGTATTATGCACAACTTCGCACGGCCAGGAATGTGCATACAATTTCATAAGTGCTAAAAGATCGATCGCTCGATCAATATATCTCAGGGATAAACAGCACTGGAAACGAAATCACACGTTTCGCATAAATGCCTTTATTCTGGACACATGTATTATCTGCATATATCGAGCATAGCGCTAAACGCATACTGGTTTTTTTTCTCTTAAATCCTTTTCTCATAAACGAAGAGCAAAATAAGTAATTACATTATCAGTGCATTACTCCAATTTTCTAAATGAAATACGAAAAGATCAGTTCTTGGGCGTTTAACGCTTAGGCAGGCTAGTGCACACTTTATTTATTCTTCATCCTTTCTCTCATTCTCTTTCCCTCTTTTTCTCTCTCTCTCTCTCGCTCTCTCTCTTTCCCTCGCATACACACAATCTCTCATTCTCACTCTCACTGCACATTGCGAACATCACATTGCACTTTGCATTCTCAATAAACTCCGATAACGTTTTAAGCCAAACCGGAAGTGGCTAAAGATATTAAATGTCTACACGTTGCGATTTTGTTCTATGTACGATGAAAGAACGTATTATATATATATATATATAAATTAGGCGAATATCCACCAATCAACATCGACACATAAAGAGTGTTTGTAGAATCGATATCGAGTAGACAAGTATGACCGATCTATGTTTAAGTTGAAAAAGAATGACGATATTTCTGTACTTGAGAGCCATAGCGTTAATACATAGTGTTTTCCATTATAATATAGTTTTCTAATATGATCTGTTCGCTGATCTCTTACGTTCCTTTAAAAACTGCTGAGTTATCCCACCAATCACTTATATGCGATTTTACTTTAACTATCTATTATAATCGTTTGTCTATTTATTTGTTACAATGTTTATAATGCGCAGCTGGGATTCGTTAAGTAGCTACTGCATACGGAATACACACACAAAACCAAAGATCGTTCCTAGTTGCTATATTCGCAAAGAAAAAGCACTTCCGTCATATTCGTAATCGCTATTTCGCAGGATCCTTCGTTATCATTCGATTAGCGCGATCGTTGCTCTCAAATTGAACTTTCTTGAGGTACTCGTAATTGGCGACTGATAATACAAGTGACTCTGCTTCTCTTTACAAGACTGAAAAAACGCTTGAGAATTACAAATAAAAATTTGATAGAAATACGTGCAACTGTTTCTAAGGGTGTTTCAATTGGTCTATCGACAAACTGGTTCATCAAATACGTGTTGTATATATTTATGTATTAAAAAAAAATAAAAGAGAAAGAATAACGTGAAGAAGCACCAATACCAAATTCGAAATGACGATGGCTCAATGTTTGCTCGCTGATGGAATTAACAATCTACAGCTTTCAGGTACAAATCTTAATAATACATATAACATCTCCATTCAAATATTTTCATCGAATTATCTCTATGTAATTTCATGTACAGGCTTTTAAACCCCTCCCTTTATTCCTCCTTACTCATCCATTCGCCTTTCTTTCATCCTCGATATAATTCGCTCTTCCGTAATTCGCCAAGTATTCTAAACTCCTCGTCACGGAGTACACAACACTTCTTTTCACTAGTGAGTTTTGTAACTATGCTAAACCTATACTAAAACTGTTTATCTTACATACTTCTTTTTGAAAGGGAACTAAAGCGAATCGAAAATAAGCTAAAGAATTAAGGGTATTAAGAAAATATATGTTCAAGCACAGTGGCGTACTGCGTTTGTTTAAATCATTATCATGTCACTCGTTAATCGTGACGTGGATAAATATGCATTGGAATTTTTCTATGTATCTTCATTTTCAAATATATCGCACGTACTATCAATCGTAATGCTTTGTTTGCCACGTGACATTATAAATAGTACTTGTATTTGTATTTACGGCTCAACTCCAAGTGCAAGTCCCAGTCAAGATGGATTAACACGTATATTTTTCATGAGCTCAAATTCGCGAGGTGAATAATTTGCAAGTCTTAACCGCCATCCCTGTAGACGGCGCCACCGTGGATACCGGACTGGACACCTGTCATTGGAATGACCACGAGTACACATGATTTTACGCAGATATGAGAGCTTAAATTTTGGAAATAATGGAAGCGGTAGAGGCGAATAAAGAAAAGTTAATGCTTTAGAGATACACAAAGTGAAAAACGCCACTGTCGTAATCAATGTTAAACATTGATGATAACAAAAGCCGAAATTAATAGAAACGAGAGAAAAATGGTAAATCAAGAATGACTTAGGAGTACTGAACGCGGATGTACGTAGTCAAGTATGTAAGAGTGACATTTATTCAGGACTGTACGTTCGCCAAACGTGTCGGTGTTGTCGGCTGCAAATCCATAGTGCGACATACCCATCCAGCAATATCCACATTCTCCAGCTCAGCTTTCTTAATCCACTCGTGATTCTGAAAGAAATAAACGATTGATATTTCATTGAAATAAATATTCATTCTATAATCTGTATTGAGTCAAACTCTACACTCACCATAAGAGTCTTTAAATCCGCCCTTTCGGCTGGATTCTTTTTCAGACAACGATCCACGAAGTCTGTGAAGGAATTACTGAAAATTCCAGCAGGCAGCTTAGGGGGTGGTTCGTTCACTATGTAATCTAGCAACTCGAAAATCGCCATTGGTCGTGGGCTGCTTGCGTCTTTAAAATAAACAAAGGAATTACTTTGGTAACATTCTACAAAGATAATATTCAGTGTATGATCGACATCCAGCAGTATATTGCTGGATGAAAGTATTTTTTTTTTTTTTTAAGTAAAACTATTCTATACACACTATGAGCCGGCGACTGTGAAGTTGGTGTGGATACACTGTTCGTGGCAGTACTCTCTGCCGGAGATTGTCCAGATTGCGATCCGAATATCGACGCCAGGGTTTTTGCATCAGGTGGCGGAATTGGATACATTCCTATAGCCATTTCTACTAGCGACAGCCCTAAGGACCAGATGTCACTCTGTACTGAATAATGAGTACCTTGCAGTCTCTCCGGCTGAAAGTGTAAAAGAATATATTTTTTTTTATATTTAAGTTAGACTGAAATAATGAACACTTGTTATATCTAGGTACTGACCGACATGTAGCTTCTGGTACCGACGAAGGAATTTGCCATGGAATCAATCAATTGACCAGAAACACCAAAGTCACAGATTTTTATTTCACCAGCACTGTTTACCAGGATGTTACTAGGTTTTACGTCACGATGCATTATCGCGTGCTTGTCGCGCAGGTAACTCAAGCCCTTCAGAACCTTGAATATGAAAAAATAAAGAAGAAATGAAAACGTCACATCCAGTCGACCGTGAAACAATTGATGGTATTATAGAATAATTAATCGATATATGTTAAAATAGCGATTTAACCGCAATGGTTAGAATATCATTACCTGTGTGAAATAATTAATATACGTAAAATATGTCCCGACCAATGGGGAGAGCTTCGCATATGACAGCAAAAGCGATATCTTCAATGCACATGAAAAAGAAGTTGATAGAGGATGAGCTCAATGAGCTGCATCATGAATTTGACACGAATGATCATACAATTCCACTCGTTGATCTTTGCTTTAAACTCAATACTAGTCTTGATGCAGGCTTGACAAATGAGGATGCTAGAATGATTTTATTGAGGGATGGACCGAATGGCTTAACACCATCAAAAGTAACACCGGAGTGGATTAAGTTTTTAAGATGCATGTGTGGTGGCTTTGCTGGTCTGCTTTGGTTATGCGCAGTGCTGTGTTTTATCCTATTTTTCATAAATTATTTCCTCGATCAACATGATGATGAGTCTGTAGAATGGCTCGGTGTGATCATTGTGATAATCTGCTTAATCTCTGGATTCTTTGCTTATATACAAGAAAGTAAGAACTCCAAAGTTATGGATTCCTTTAACAAGATGGTACCAACTTATGCTGTGGTTATAAGAGAAGGTATCAGGATGCAAGTGGCTACTGAAAAGGTAGTACTGGGTGATCTGGTAGAAATTCGACTTGGTGACAAAGTGCCAGCTGACATAAGGATAACAAAGTGCGATGGACTTAGAGTAGAAAATTCCAGTCTGACTGGGGAAAGTGTTGCGGTATCAAGAACTGATTATCCCACTGACAATAATCCTTTAGAGACGCAAAACATTGCTTTCTTCTCATGCTTTGCTGTCGCTGGAGAAGGTCGTGGTATTGTTATAGCAACTGGCGACAGCACAATGATTGGTCGATTGGCAGGACTGACTTCACATATACAAAAAACTGAGACTCCCATAGCCAAAGAGATCCAACACTTTGTTCATATAATAACTTTTGTTGCACTGATCTGTGGAATTTTATTCTTCGCACTGTCACTTTCATTGGAATTTAATCTCGTGAAAGCATTTACTTATCTGCTTGGAATAATAATAGCCAATGTGCCAGAAGTGTTGCTTGTGACAGTGACAACAAGCTTGACTTTGACAGCGCAGAAGATGGCTGGTAAAAATTGTCTTGTGAAAAATCTTGAAGCTGTAGAAACACTCGGATCCACATCTACTATTTGCTCAGACAAGACTGGGACTCTGACACAGAATAAAATGACGATGTCAAACGTCTGGTGTGGCCACACTAGACATCATTTTCCTGTAGGACAGAAATTGGGAGCCGAAAGAGACATCCTAGTAGAAAAACCAGATTTCAATGTTCTCATCAAGGACGCCACACTTTGTCTACGAGCAGAATTCAAATCTGAACCAGATCAACGCGTACCGATTGAACAAAGGGAAGTTCTTGGGGATGCGTCTGAAACAGGAATTTTAAAATTTTGTGAACAAATACATTACACGTCAAAGTTTCGTTCGACTCATCCAAAGGTCGCAGAATTGCCTTTTAATTCTGCCAGTAAATATCAAATGTCCATACATAAGGACATCGATTGTTTTATAATGATACTGAAGGGTGCTCCAGAAATAATATTGGAATCTTGCTCGACTATTTTGGGTTCTGAAGGTGAAACCACATTGATGACCAGTACTGATTTATCAGCAGTGAGAAAAGCCTGTACAGAACTGGGTTACCTTGGCGAACGTGTGTTGGCTTATTGCGACATGATATTGCCATTCTCAAAATATGAACCAGATTATAAATTTAATACCGAAATGCCCAGTAAATACAATTTTCCAACGGGTGACTATCGTTTCGTAGGATTGGTAAGTCTATTAGATCCGCCAAGGCCAACGGTACCGGAAGCTGTGCAGAAATGTCGGACTGCTGGTATCAAATTAATAATGGTGACCGGTGATCATCCTGTGACCGCCATGGCCATTGCCAAAAAAGTTGGTATCATTGGCGAAGGTCATGAGACTAAATATGAACGGGCAATATTGCAGAGTAAATCGTATTCCCAAGTGCCGGAAGAGGACTCCGTAGCCATTGTTGTGACAGGAAATGAACTAAGAAACATGGAGAGTTATGAACTAGACGATATTATAAGAACCTATGAGGAAATAGTTTTTGCGCGCACATCACCACAACAAAAGTTACTCATTGTTGAAAGTTGTCAAAGACTTGGAGAAGTTGTGGCAGTGACCGGGGACGGCGTCAATGATTCGCCAGCATTAAGAAAAGCAGACATTGGCGTTGCTATGGGTATAACTGGTTCGGACGTTGCAAAAAATGCAGCAGATATGATTTTAATGGACGACAATTTCGCGTCGATTGTCACTGGAATTGAGGAGGGACGATTGATATTTGATAATTTAAAGAAATCTATTACGTACACTCTTACGTCCAGTGTCCCAGAGATGTTACCATTATTGAGCAGTATAGTACTTTCTATACCATTACCATTTGTTATACAAATGGTACTTTGTGTGGATATTGGTACAGATTTATTACCAGCTATTGCGCTTGCTTATGAGAAACCAGAATCTGATATTATGCAACGTGCACCAAGAAATCCACAGCACGATAGACTTGTGAATAAAAGATTGATATCGATGACTTATGGACAGATAGGAATGATTCAGTCACTTGCTGGATTCTATTCGTACTTTGTTATTCTGGCTTATAATGGATTCCTGCCAGCGGACTTGTTTGGACTTAGAACTGTCTGGGAATCCAAGGCTGTTAATGATCTTACTGATTCGTACGGACAGAATTGGACCTACAAAGATAGGATGGATCTGTTGAACGAGGCTCGTACCGGTTACTTTATCTCTATAGTAATAACGCAAATGGTAGATCTTATCATTTGCAAGACAAGAAAGAATTCTATATTTAAACAGGGAATGGGAAATTGGTTTCTCAATTTTTCATTTGTTTTTGAAGTGGTCTTGACAGGTATACTACTTTATGTGCCGGGAACCGAAAAGGTACTGAAGACTATGCCACTTGATGCTCTTTGGTACTGCCCATGTTTGCCTTTCGGAGCTTTTCTATGGATCTATGATGAACTTAGAAGATGGTTTCTTCGAAAGTATCCAGGAGGGATCATAGAGCAGGAAACTTATTATTAATATTCCAGGAGGAATGTAAGAACTGTCAATGTCATTATAACGTTAAGTAATATTAAGAATGGGATTTAGTTAATGGATGCAGTGTGATGTCCAAATATACATAAAATAAAGAATATTGATTACATTGAAATTTCTTCACTTACCGCGGCAGTGATGGTTCCCAAAATCGATTCCGGTATCCTTCCAGCCTTTTTCAATATAAGATCAAGCGATCCACCATCCATATATTCCATACATATGCTGATCTCACCGTCACTGTAAAAATTCATTAATGATATTAATTATAAAATTGTAATAAAACAATGTTCAAAAAGTATATAAAACATACCTATAAAAAGCACCATAAAATCCAACAATATGTGCAAAATTACATTCGTGAAGAACTTTTAATTCTCTTATAATTTGTTTCTTGATTGCGGGCTTAACTTCCAAATGAATCAGCTATAAAAATATGACGTTAACATAACGAAATATTTGAGTATTCCGTTGTTCAATTCTACTTAGTAGAATATTACCTTGCGCGCCATAATAAGCCCATACTTTTTGTGTCTGACTTTCATAACAACACCACCATTACCAGCACCCAATTCCCCAAGTTTTTCAAAATCTTCATTGCACAATTCACCAACTTTTTCTTTCTGTCCCAAAAAACTTTCTAATCTCTTTCTCTGCTCTTCATCCATCTCCAACTCTTCCAATCTTTCTTGTATAGCATCTATACTCATCTTTCCCATTACTCCACTGCAATGAAAGTCAAGTATTATTATGAATAATTATTACAATAAGCCTAAAATCATCAATGACAGCAACAATAAGTCCCTTACTCCGGAATCACAGGTGGTTCTGCATATACTGGTAAAGGTGGAACTGGTGGTGAAGGTGATACTGCCGGTACTGGTTCAATTGAACCAGGTGGCAATGTAAGATTTAATTTATTTTTCGACATTTGTTATACCACAGGGACACCTTCGAGTAGAGAGAACCACTACTTGCCACAGACAAATCAATTAAAATAACTGTTCACCTTGTTTTATGATGAAGCTATAAAAGAGCTTCAAATCTATTTCAAAGTATATAGCTCAAACTAGCATTCCTAATTGTTACGTTACGTTATATTCAATAAAACGCTATACTGGGCTTCCTTTAATTTTATTTAACTTGTCGCCGGGGCTACAAATTTTTTAATGCACTTATTCGTATTACGGATATACAAGATATCACAAAAATGTATAGCTATCTCTAAGAATGTGGTCGAGAATGAACTGTCAAGCACCGATCTGTCAACCAAAAAAGATATCACGTTGACAATACACAGGAACTTTCACAAATTATGTATAACACTTATTGATAGATCACCGAAAGATTACGAGGACGCCGTAAAATCGCGATATTCGACATGTTATTCATAAAAATTGCACAAGAAACACAAAACAAGGTTATATGGATCTCTCCCTGAATCGCAAACGATTCGTGTACAGTCAAATCCCTTAAAGTTCCATAGAGAAACAAAATTATACAATTAACTTTATACGAAATCTCATCGTCATCACAATAACAAATCGTTCTATTATACCGTATTAAAATCAAGCTAACCTCGATCCTACAATATATCTTTTATGTAATTGCCTTAGGAAAATATTTTTTACATCACAAAGTTAAATTGTTGAATTTGTATGGGAGAATAGAAGAAACGGATTGTATATTATACCTTAGTGGAACTTTACTCGAGTAGACTATGGAACACAACCAGCCACGCCATCTGAGAGGAAGTGAATTGTGTTGCACCGTAAAGTTGCGACGTCTTTTCCTACAACATCGCTTAGAGAAGAGGTATGGTCCTTGTTGCAACGTATCACGAATCTAATCACATCCTTGAAATCGTCGCGAATTTCAAAATACGAATGTCACTGGGTTTTAACTAATAATCTGCTGGATAATTTTGTCATACAAAATTTTACTCCCGAATTGCAACAAACGTGAAAAGTCACAAGAAATATGTGTGACACCGGACCACTCGCGACGCTTGTTTCACTGTTCTGTTTCCGTCTGCCGTTTAATACAAAGTGCTTGAATTTTTCTGTGTTTTTCAGGCGGCGATGGGACGTTACTCGAATGAACCGCTGAACACGACTAAGTCGTGCAAAGCGCGCGGCTCTAACTTACGAGTACATTTCAAGGTAAACAATGGTTATTTGGTTAAAGATTGTTAAACTAACCTCACTTTACGCTCGTAGAACAGGCATGTTTATACTTTCTTAAAATTTGAATGATTCGAATTATTGCAACGGTGTAAATTGATAGCTTCGTTTTGTCACGATTCGGAAAGAGTTTGACACTACTGGATGTAAAATATTATCTATTTATCAATGGTAGATTGAGAGACGAATTTGTCAGGTTCGGAGACGTACTGACACGTGCTATTTATTAGGGATGATAATATTGGTCATCACAACAATGTTTTATTCTATAGAATTTGTGACAGACGTTTTTGATTATTGCTTCTCTTGTTTTTAAAGTAAAATCTGTTTGTTTACATTCACAGAACACTCATGAAACTGCTCGTGCCATTAAAAATATGGCTCTTCGGAGGGCACAGAAATACCTGAAAAATGTGGTAGACCACAAAGAGTGTGTTCCATTCCGCAGGTTCAATGGTGGTGTTGGCAGGTGTGCACAGGCGAAACAGTTTGGAACCACCCAAGGTGATTATATATTCATTAAAATTTCTCTTTTTGAAAAATGCTGTATGTTAACTTTAATAATATAATACTCCAGGTCGCTGGCCCAAGAAGTCTGCAGAATTTTTGCTGCAGCTTCTTAAAAATGCTGAAAGTAATGCAGATTATAAGGGTCTCGATGTGGACCGTCTTGTAATCGATCACATTCAAGTAAACCATGCTGCTCGCCTCCGTAGGAGAACCTACAGAGCTCACGGTCGCATTAATCGTACGTATGGATATTTAATGCTCTGCGCACTATTTTCATTGATCCTAATAGACTTTTATGTAATCATGGAAATTCTTTCGTAGCATACATGAGTTCACCATGTCACATCGAAGTGGTATTAACTGAAAAGGAAGATGTCGTTGCGAAAGCAGCAGAGGAGGAACCATCGAAAAAGAAGCTGAGCAAGAAAAAGCTTGCCCGTCAAAAAGAGAAGATGATGAGGGAATAAAGTCTTTGTCTATCTTAATACAAATAATGAGACCAATTGTATACTTGACCAATAAAAGTTACAATGTTCTCCAATCGTTTCAGTTTACTAATAATTCCTCATTCTCACAAAATCCAATAATCTTATTCATACCAACTAATTCCCTTAGACATTTTTAGTTCATGCAAAAAATGCATACTGCCTACAGTATACAAGATGCACTTTATACAATACACAAGCACAAAGTATTTATAGCTCTACTATCTCCCCACTACTGTTACCATATTTTTTCTTAGTTATCAAAAAGGTAAAAATAAAAAGAGAAACAAGTGTTTATAGCTTCACGTGAGGCAACCAACAACAATTTATTATACAACTACGTTTGACGAAAACGTGAAGAAAGTCAGTGATGGCACTGCGAGAAAGTTGCAGATCGTAAACAGATAGAGTTCGCTTTAAAACGTTGCCAGCTTGCTCAATAAAATCAATCCTGATTACTTTTAATAGCATTCACTCAATCGAATATTATACATTACATTAAACAATAGTTGAAACGAATAAACGATCTTTTAGTTCCTTGAACATACAATTTACGTGTCTGATGTCCATCAAGTCAGTCCATAGCTTTCTTTGTATAACATCTCAATAAATCACAACAAAACTACCAAAAAATGAACGGACAACAATACCTCACTCGTGTAACCGTACGCAACAATACAATATCCGCATACTTTCATTGAACAAGTACAAGAACATAGTAAACAAAAAATCACATGGATGTACATCTACAGTGAGTATCACTCAATTGAAATTATGAGCAGAAACAAATTCTTTTTATCATACAATAGAGGCAATTGAATGAAAAATACCTCCAGGTATATAAACAAAAAAGAATAATATACAACAATAGAGATCTTTTGCAAGAAAGGTCTATTTTATTCTCCTAAAAGTTCAAACTGCTTTTAAACACGAGATCTTCGATTAGATTATATCGTGTAAGTTCCGCAAAATGTTCATCCATGAAAGTCATTTATCTTGCCTTCAAGATCTTATTAATAAACAATCAAAATAAACGAATATATCCTGCTTGACCGTACAAATATGTATTCATATAATATTATGGATTAACTCAATTAATCCGATTAACAAGTCATAATTAGTCTCTACTCACTACGTATATTAGTAATCATCAGGTATACAACGGCTATCGTCTTATATTTTTCTTTTTTTTTTTTTTCATTTTCATTAAATCTACCACGTGTGACTGTTGGTGCGAGCTTGAGATGCTGTGTGGTGTTATCTTAAAATTTGTAATATTTAACACAAATGCATTATGACTATACAAGGTTTCTTCCTTAGTAGACATTATACCGGGGTCAAGAAAGTGGTTCGCGCGTTGTGTTCGGTAAGAATAAGCAGAGCAGACCGCCTCCTGAAAGAAAAAAGAAACAAATCACAAAAAAACATGTGAAATTTATCCGTAACTCTAAACAAAAAAATTTTGAACTTATTGTATAAAAAAAAAATAACTCACCAATGAGAAGTGCGGCAACGATGAAGGTGGGTGCTGGACAATACATATCCAAGAGTTGTGCTATAACGATATTACCGATGATACCACCGAGACGTGCTGCCACCATGGAAATGGCAATACCGGTAGCACGCAAGTTTGTCGGGAAGACCTCAGTGATAAGACAGTCAAGAGCTGCGTTACCGCAGCTGATAACACCACTGAAGAAGGCGGATACAATCAGATTGTGATACTTGTTGTACACGAAGTACAAACCGATGGAGCAGAGACCGGATGACAATGTACTGAAGACTAAAGAATAAAAAAGGAAAATAATTTTATCGTGACTTATTGAAATTTATATTTTTTTTTTTTCAATTGGGAAAGGCATACTGACCAAGGAAAAACTTGCGTCCAAGACGATCCATTCCAAGTACAGCAACGATATTTGCCGGTATCGCAGAGGCGACGGTGATCAAAGAATCTATAAAAACGGAATCGCTAATCTTGGCGGAACAAACGTTCGAAACGCTGTGCGATCCCTTGTTAACGACGTAATCGGTGACCTCGCAAATGGAGGCGACCTGATTGGGATGATCGCGATTGAATTCGTCGAACCGATTGAACAGTTCTGGGAACCACATCATGAGACCGTAATAACCAATGTGGAAAGTGAAGTTGATTACAATCGAGATGATGGTGAAGCGAAGGATTGGCGAGACGAAAAGCTGTTTGCTGTTGTCCATGATGTCGCCGAGCATTATTTTGTATTTGTTTTTTTCCACGACGCCAGGTTTCAGGGGTTCTGGCGCAATGTAGTCTTCGAGGATGAGCTCTTTTACCTTGAAGAAAAAATATATTGTTAATTAAAAAAAAAAACAATGAAAAATGGTCGATCCACGTAATCATTATGAATTTCAAGATATTCATCCCTTATTTATTAATTTTTAAAGATATCTTACAGTGTACGTGTCACGAGGCTTGCCGGTGTTGATGGCATAGATCCCGCGGAAGATGTCCAAGGCCTCCTCGTGACGACCGCGAGATAAAAGATATTTCGGAGATTCAGGTAGCAGCAGAAGCAGCCCCGCCACTACGAAGGAGGGAACAGCGCATATCAGCAGGAAGATTCGCCAAGAGTTATATGTGAACGCAGCGCTCACGATACCGGTAACATGAGGGATGACCAACCAGGCAAGACCTGAAAGAAAGAAAAAATCATCATCAAATATAAAAAATAATTAATCCATAGCATTGAAAGACATTGCAGAAAAAAAGATCATCCAAAACAGGTAACGCGGAGGTCGCCCCAGATATCAATCCAATAAAGGTTTAACCTCGTTCAAATTCCAATTAACCATAAACTGCACGATCAGGAGTTATTGCGCATCGAGTATACGTACCAGCCACGAAAAGATTTCCAAGAGTCCAAAAGGCGGCCATGAATGACAACATGGAGCCACGTTTGGACTTTGGCTGGAATTCGGCAAAGTAGGACCAGATGACAGGTCCGCTACCACCGAGGCTGAAATAAATATTAGAAGTACCGTTAGAAGTTGATCTTTATTTGAGAGTCGAAGCAAAAAGAAAAAAGTCCTCAGGACAAACTGCCAAGACAATTTTCATCGATATTATCAGCCGTTATACTCACGCAGCGCCGTTGAGGAATCTGAAGAACATGAAGAGTTCATAAGATTGACTGAAGCTGGAGGCTACGATCGCCAGGCCGTTTATGAATGAAATGGCGATTAGTACCTTGCGACGACCCAGGGCGTCTGCCACTGAGCCCCACGCGTAAGCACCGGCCATCATGCCTATGAAGATTATGGAGTTGAGCCATCCCTTTGCTTGTGTATCGAGCTTAAGGTCACATTGTGCACTTGGCAGGATGAAGGACATAGAAATTACGTCCATCTCCTCGCTCGTGCTGACGAACCCGCATACTGTGAGCAGGAAGTAGTGAAACTTGCCATACTCTGTGGAAAAAGAAAAAGGGATATTTTTATCACTGAAAACAGGAAATTTCAACCGGCGGACAGTTAACGGCTCTGTGTTACGTATTTATATCATAATGATTAAGTGCGAAGTGTGACGTTGGACATTTTGATATTAGCTAATTAGTAACAGTTTGATATTAGTAGATAGTAAGTAGTTGGTTAAGTAACCAGTGATATTTTTCATTTTCTTCCTGGTAATAGTTGCGCAATAAATTTACGATAAATTTTTATTACTATAACTAAAATTAACGAACATAGAAACGTACAGGATTTTTCGTTTGGTAACAGCGCTATCGTTATTATTTCGATCCGTGAGCAGTTTCTGGTGGTTATGAAAATTTCATTCGTCCGCAAAATGTCTTGTTTTCATATCCACGGGAGGTTTGTCAGTAAATTTGTATAATTGCTTCGTAAAAAAATCACAGCTGTTCGTATTAGCTCACTGACGTAGTATGCCAATTTGTTTTTATTAATTTTTTTGTTTCTTCGCAAACAACTGATACTTTCCATGTCACCGTTAAAGTCTGGTGTCTAAATTGCCATTATTAATTCAACAGATCTAAAGGATCTGATCGAATTCCTGTATGCTGAACGATAGGCATATTTATAAATTTTTGCCATTTTAATTTCACCGTTCATTAACTTTCTTGATGTTTGACGAAATTATGAAAACAAAATTTCAACTGTATCCACAGGCTTGAAAATTATGCAATCTGAATTTATATTTGAATTTCTTTTTATTTTCCGTTATTATCGCTATGGTCGATCTAACGAGACAGAACCGAATATTTTGCACGATTTTGTCTTTAGAATACAATTTTATTGGATTTATAATTATTTGGCCGATTTAAAAAAAATATTTACTCGAAAATCGTTCAACTAATTTGATAACGATTTTCTTTCGCATTCCCATGTTCAACGACTGCGAAGCACCTTTTACATAAGTAGACGATCGGCTGCCGGTTTAACTGTCCGATTTACATATTCGTACAAATATTATATATGAGAGTTTGCGGTTTGATGTGCGGACACCGAAATTCAATGTAGAGTGATAATACGTCGTGTAAATAGCACTAATGGTTTGCCAAGAAATTCAATTGGAAAAAAATAGCAATTCGATAATTAGCAGCCTGTCCACGGTCCACATGTCTGGCACGTGAGAAATATGTGATTATTTATTTTTTATTTTTTTTTTTTAAAACGGCTAAACGGTAAAAATTCCTACTTTCTAAATAAAAGTGGGACTTGGATGTCTGTATAAAATTTTTCATAAAAAGACAACGAAATTGTTAGAAAAGTTCTCATTTTCAATTTCACAAAATTTAGGAACACGGTAAACGGTATTAATCTAACAGCGACGGGTCGTTCGACCATTTCGAAGACAAAAATATGCTTATACAAAATGTTCGGTACGTTCAGTGTTAAACGATTTGTTATATTATTGACAAATCGTCACTGGGAAAATACAAAAATGTAAATGAAAAGTAGCGCGAAAATACGCGTTGATAGGTGGACGCTAATGGAGGCGTTAAAGGTAAAATAAGATATTGCGAAATAACATGCGTTAGAAATTTCCATATGTGCGTGAAACGATGGGAGAAACGTTCGATAGAGATCGATTGTTTATACGACTGATTAGAAGACATGAATCGATTGCCTCTCGTAAAAGTACAAAGTATGTCAGACGGGCACATATTTCACTGACCACCGAGAAAGGTCAATCCATTGATGGTAAGTGAACGAAGTTTTTGATAATTTTAGTGAAAATACATCAAAATTTTTTTGGGGGATTTTCAAAATAAAAAAATTTCCTTTCCTACTCACCGGTAAGTTCGATAGCCTTTTCGAAGTCAGCCTTTACGTACGCTCCTTTTTCGGGGTCAGGGTGTTTACCCTTTGACCCAATACCTGTACAATAAATTGTTTTTGCATTAATTACCGCAAAGTGACAATTCGAAAAATAATTTTTGAAATTTTCAAAAATACCCACCGGCAAGTTCTAGGTCCTTTGAACCGCAGCCGTTTAGGCGATCGTCCTTTACATCACACTCTGAAACACAAAGGTCACAATTAGCAACCGATGCAATCGTTATCGAGTGTTATCAATTTTGTAAATCCATTTTATTCGTTCCTTACGAATATAACTATTGGGAATTGCGATAACAGAGGTGTATAATACGTTGTGAATATTGAAAAAAATACCATACAATTTTACAAAAATAAATATTTCGCGATCAACCCTCTGACGTCAATAGCTAGTTATAATTTTAAATTTTTTTTCCGCACCTACATATCTACACTGAACATATTCTTGTGCACTGAAATAGGGCGGTACTGGATCAAAGTAATTCGGTCCAGTGGGAACTGAATAAAATTTCGAGAAGAAGATCACAAGGGTTGTCACCTGAAATTGACATGGATATAAGTATAAAGATAAACAGATAGCAAATATCGCTATTCTCGACGCATGATTCCTAGTATTTAAAAAAAAAAAAAAAAATTAAGAAAAAATTAAATGACGTAACGAAAACAAAAACTCAGACAAGGTGCCTCGCTGACCACGTGGCTAAAGCAAAATATTGATTTACAAACAAAGCAACGACCCTGAAGAAATTCTCAAAGTCCAAGGCGTCTCGCAAAAGAGGACACGGATGATCTCTCCGAATTGTCTATTTTAAATAATTAGGCAACAACGTGAATAGAGACCCCCCCCCAAAAGTTAAGCACGGTAAACAGCAACGTTACAAAAATAACGACTCGTTCGTAAGACCTTCAAATCCGGTTTAGAACAAAAAAAAATTACGTGCATCGCGTGTCACAATGTTCTCCGTAAAAGTGACGAACCATAATTGTTGCCACCGTTGAAGCATTAAAACATCGCATCCTCATCGCCGTTACAAGAATGTTTGTGATCATTAAAAAAAAAAAAGAGTTGATAATCACAAAATTGTGCTATATCGATAAACAAAAAAAAATGCATACAACTAAAATCGTTGATTTCATCAGTCAACAAAAACAATCTAACCACGCCCCCGGCCCCTCGTATGTTAAAAAAATTTGTATCTTTTCATACAACAACAAGACAACAATGTATGCCGCAATAGAAATCCATCGCTAATCAAGATACTCACTATGATTGTGCTTTGAGTCAGGTTCACCTTCTACCATTCTACGATGTCGGCGCGGGTGTGTAAGTCTGTCTTGTGTAAAGAGTCAAAATTTTTGTCCTAGACTCGGGTTGGCACTCCTGGCGTATTTATCGGCGAACACTTCCTGGCGAAATCTTCCTGCTGACCTGGCGCTGCTCTGCTGCTGCTGCTCGACGGCGGGGCTCGGTTCTGCACTCACTCGCAAGCTGCAACCCAAAGAGGAATAACTTGCCAGACGTAGAATCAATCATTGTGACGTAAGTGTCACAACGCAGCGATTGTTGCCACGTACGATGATCAAAAAGTAGTAAATAAGTCGGTTAGAAATTGGCGCGAGAGAGAATTACCGTTGTTACGATTGCAATTGGCGCTGTGTATTTTTTTGTTGTTGCATTTTTATATGGAAACCGCAAGGCCCAATCAATGCTCCCGAAGCATTAAATCAATGCGCGAGGGTTAAGTAGGGTCAATTTGCAATAACTTTGATAAGACGCGTGGGCAGTTTTGTAACGTCAAGATAACCGGGACACAATGGGAAACTTTAAGATATAGGAACGACCATTGCCGTGCATACAGCTGTTAGGTTGGAGCAACGTTTTTTAATGTTCTTGTCAGATCAGTCCGTTTTTATTGTTGCCGAAGAATTTCTTGTATTACAAGATCCTTCGCGAGGGGGTCCATACTGTTTGGAGACATGTGAATTGGTACAGCATCAGCTGGTCGATTGTAATGCTGAGTTATATAGAGAGGAGCTGGCTGTATGGAATTGGTAGTACTCTTTTCTAATAAGCCTATTCCCACCGGTCTATTATATGCATATTAGCGTAACTAGCCTCTTTGTGTACGCGAGAGCTTAATATGCGTACAGTCGTTTGTTATTAATAAAGATCATCAATGGCTGCGAATAAGATTGTAAACCTTGGAAAGAGGCACCGTCATGGATGAAAAGCTTCGGCTCACGGACGCGATGGTCGATGACGTTTCAATGGGATAAGTCGGGACGCGAATTAATGATATAAATAAGCAAAATTATTATTAAAAAAAAATAATAATAAAGTTCGACAGTCATTGACAATGTATGGATGAAATAAAAAATAAAAAAAATTTCTTGTCGACCGTGACAGGACTCGAACCTGCAATCTTCGGATCCGAAGTCCGACGCCTTATCCGTTAGGCCACACGGTCTTGTTGGGGGTAGTTTTTTAGGGGTTGGTATTACAAGTTATTTTCACAGCATCCTTATTGATCTTCTTTACGTGGACCAATTAAAGAGCGCCATAGCTTTACCGGACGTCTGTGACGTCATTGACGATCTTAATCTCCAGTTTTTTCGCGTTGAATGCTGTAAAAACCGTATGGACCAAGTGGCTTGTATTTATTTCGGTCGAATCCAGATTATCCGGCCTCCATTGTACCGTAATGACAGACCATGAAAGCTAAAACGACGTAATGGGAGGAAGGCGTGTGTCGCGTTTTAAAGTTGTTTTAGAAAACGACGTGACATTAGCAGACATTGACAGACATCCTGTACTAAGTACTTGCTAAATGGCGGAGATGATCGTAAGTTTTAAACGTTTTCAACTATATCGTACGCGACAATTTAGCCTCTCTATCGTGCGGATATAAATGGTTCAAATTTTTTATTGTCAATTTTTCAATGCCACGATGATTCCGACTAAAATCATAAGAGAACATGAACCTTGAAAATTCCAAGTGACGAAATCCCACGTGTGCCACATACTTCGCGCTCTCGTATGCATATTCGTCGTCGCTTAACTCGTTCAAGCATAACGGAATCAGACCTTTGAACATATCGAACAATAACTTGAAAATCGATAAGGTTCAATGATCACTTGATTCCCGAGAGCCGCACCCGACGCGCGATACATTGCAGAAACCCATAATGGAAATTCCACGATAATTTTATCAATCAAAAAAATTTCCAATCACAAAATGAAGCTCGAAAAACAATCTGTATAGCAAATTCAAATTCATCATATACAAAAATCCAAATTCATCCTTTTACGACGATTCCGATTAACCAGACAAACTGACAATTAAATAAATCGAAATCGTCCCATCTTTCTATCACTTTTTTTCTTCTTCATCTCAGCTAAAATTATCCTTCGTCAAAATCAGAAAGCTATCGTGTCAATTGATCATGGACACCATCAGCGCCAAACTATACCAGTTTGGCAAACAGCAGCATGTGCTTTACAATATGTACACTGGTTATTGCTATGTTAATGTTAGTTATACAATGAGGTATGTGCCTAACCCAGATTCGATACTGTGTGGATAGTAAAACCGGCTCGCACAAATATATATATACGCACATATTTTTTTCATTCGTCCACCTACCAATAGCAATAGAAACATTTAAAAATGCCTATACCAATAAATTTCGAATTCTTCACCAGTGTAGTCTCTGTTTACACATTTTTCTCCCACATATCAACCATATACATACATACGCAAAGCAAAGATTTCACATGAGCACATGGTCCTCTCCACTCCCCCTCATGCCCCTCCACCCGCCAACCGAACAGAAAGAGAGAGATTCAGCACGGCCACGTAACATCCGCGCTTTTCAAACAAATGCAGCGAACCGTGCTACTGGGTATCATTAATTACTAACTGCTATATACGTTCAAAAAAAAAAAAAAAAAAAATTAATTCGAACGATCGAAATTTAATTACGTTGATCGGCGTACTGTATTTGTTGAGTGAAAATGAGTGATCTTTTTTTTTTACGAAACAAGTATGGATATATTATCGATATCCGATCGAACGTAGGGTGATTTATAGAGGCGAGAATAATTATCGATCTGTGACTAATTATGAGATTTGTAACATGACGAAAGACCGTAGTGTCTTTGCGTCTTGTATGAAAGTTGTATTTACTTCAGGGACGCGCAATACGCGCTCCTTGTAGTACTACGAGATGCGAAATATCGTGTTCTTGTGATTTGACGTTTATGCAGGAAGATAAGCATCCGATTGGGTCCGACCTAGAGAGGAGGTTTACCTTGCCGATCTGTGTTATACGAACCGATATGTATGATATATACGAACTAATAACAGATATATTGATTTATGTTAATATTCCTTCTATACATATTGGTATACGTGTTCTGGAACGACACGTGAACGGAGACTTTGAAAAAAAATAGCACACTGTGCTCTGTCGATTCGAAGGAGAAAGACAGAAGTGACAGACGTAATCCAGATAAGCAAATAGGACGGCAACCTGAACAAAGTTGATCGTCGTACAAAAACGTGGAAAATTGAAAAAAAAAAGTTTCCACATACTTAAAAAAGATACCGAGTCGATTCTCCCAATTTTGTATGATTTACGGGAAATTAAGGAACACGGAAACTGTTCTTCTCTCTTTACATCGGTTATCAGACTTTGCGAGTCAAAATATGATGGAAATTTTTTTTCTTCCTTAATTTCAATAACGACACATGCCAGGTTATTGAAATTAGTGTTTATCGCGAATGCAAAAATTATGGGCATTTATCTGAAAACTGATGTAAATTATAAAAGCAAAAATCATATGACATTTTTTTTTTATATTTCTAACATTTTATTTTCTTTCTGAATGGACTGAATGGACGAGTTAACACGTGTTACCATTTTTACGTTACGCAATGACGTTTAAGGATATGAAAATAAATTGCGAAAAAAAGTGTCGCATTTTTCAAAGTTTGTGATCCAAGATGTTTGAGAAAATATGTCAAGGGTTCCTAAAAAGGATCGAATAAGGTCACGATATATGATCGATTTAAAGCAGCTTATAATTATTATTCGTTTTGCTACTAAATAGTAATCCGCTCCAAGTTGCAGCGTAAATCCTTATGTTGATAGAATCTTCAAATCGATAATCAATTCGCACTGATTATAGAATCGTAAAAGAGAAAGAAAAACTCAAATTTGTGAATACTACAATAAAGCTCGTGTTTACCGTTTAAATACTTACTATCGATAGTCGAACAAATTATCATTAAGGTCAACAATTAAATGGCTAATAAGTCAAGCGATATGGGTCATTATTATAATTATGTATTGTGAGTGACTCCTGTAGCCGTAATGGTTTGTTATAGCGATCGTTGTATATCGTCGTAATTTACTAAACCTTGAACTTACGCTAAGCACACACAAAACCAACTTGCACGAGTAACCGCGTACAGACTGTATAATTAACACGGCAAAGTATACGTATTTGTCGTGAAAGTGTGGAAAAGATCAGCATTATTTTTTTTTTCGAGAAAAAAAATTTCAGAAAAAATTTATAAATTATACATGATTCAGGTATAGCAGCAGCGATGCTTACGATCGTGACGAAAAGGAAGTGAGTTTGTTGAGAAAAAAAAAGAATGGTAAAAATTATGCTTTTTCTTTTCCCAAAAATTGTTTTAATTCTCATTTTTGAGCCGAGGTCAATGGTACTTACAATCTGCGAATATATCCAGGGAGGATGACTGTATTCCGTGAGCTCGAGAAATGTGTCAGGGCCGGTGAGTTAAGTGGTCCTACGAGCACCGTATTTTTCACTGCGTATTATAACGATTACACGTATAGCGCCTCTTGTGATTCGAACTGTCATAGAATCCACAAACATGTGAATTTCTTTAAAGGGATCTTTTCCTTTTTGGAAAAGCAGTGATATCCTCTTGATTGAGCTTTTAACGATTAGTCAAGGATACGTGGACTGTCTGATTGTGAGTAAATTAGCCCGGAAAGTTGATGTACGCTATCCAAGAACAGTGAAAAGGATAAAAGTTTTCAAGGAAAGAAAAAGAGAATCAAAAAATGTTCAAACAAAAGGGTACATTAATTTTTCGATTTATACTTTTGTCACCTATAAATTTCCCAAAAAAACCTCGCCGTCGGAATCATCCGAAATTTGAGATACAAATGTAAATAGGGTTCGTCAACTTTTTTCGTTTTTAAAGAATCGTTTGATATGTCAGGACGATAAAGAACACTTCACTTTTCTCAACGAGATTTCCAACGATTTTCTCATTCCCGTGTATTTCGTTCAATCGTGCCGTACGACAAAAATCTTTCTTAAGCCGGAGAATTCGTTTCTATGATTAAAAAATCGCGTCGCGACGATTCTTAAAGGTTGATCCGCAAGAGACGGTGCGTAGAGATGAAGTGAGTGTCGGATCGTTGAAGCAACTAAAAGCTACCTGCCACCTCCCACTAACGACCATACACGGTCTAGTCTCGCACTTCGTTCATGTCCACGAACAAGAAAACTAATACGCCGTACTAGTAAGCAGTGCCGATAAATAATATTAGCATAGGGTAGTAGTGGGTAATCACGTCAAGTGATAATTCGCCCACTAAAAATAATACTGAATAAATAGTGAATCGTCCATTTGAATCACAGCAGACGTCACGTTTTCGTATATTGACAAGAAAACGCAAACAAGTTTGGCACGGTTTTTCGTAGAAAGACATAAAAAATTTATCAAATCGGTCACAACACACTTTCCTCGCACTGTATCTACTGATTGAACACAGCAGCCAACTTCATTTGGGTAAGTTTCCAAAGACAATGAAGAATTCAGATAAGAGAGAAGAAAAGCATAATGCTATGGGTCAGGGTAGGCGAACGGCTGAATTCGCGCTATTGGTCGTTGGGATGCGTTCGTAAAACGTACAAAGAAAAGATCAGTTTAACTCGCATCGAACGAACGGGTACGCGGACCATTCGTTATTTTTGTGCGTCATGCTTTTACGTCTCGATTGCGAACAACAACATTTTTCTAGTAATTTCAAATTTTGTTTGAACGGATCGTTAGCGAAGTTTATTAATGTCACTGCGATTGGTACGAAATATTCTACGTTCCAGCGCGTGCGCATGCGCGCCTGTCACTTTCGCCATAGTGGTACGTCGCGTGTTCCCTTCGTCGTAAGACCCAATGAGCCGATGACCTAACTTTAAGTCCGGTTCACATGCATCAAGCGTTCAGACCCGACGTCAATAGACAGGTTAAAATTAATCGTTAAATAATACTTATTCGTATATATTATTTCCCATTTTTATTCCTCTCTCCAAGCGCTGGGAATTACGTGTTTATCCACAAATCTCGGACGAATACCTGCTTCTTATATGGACGAAGCGACCACGATTACCATTGTGGACAATTAACGATTTTAGCATCGATAAATTTTTCGAGAAAATAAAAAAAAATTTATTTCTATTTCTCGAATATACCAGTTACGCATCGCGCCGTTTTCGAGTATATTTCTCAGCCGAAAGTTTCAAGTTAATTTTGATTTTGAATTCAATTTTTTTTTATCGTCCCATTTCAATTCCCAATGTATATTTTTTCGTCAATTTTATAAACATTTTTTATTTTTTATATATCACCAAAAAAACATCCCTCCACCATCGCCCTTTTTCGAATTCCTTCTTGACGATTGATCAACGTCGCGCAACAAGTATAATTAATCGTACGAGTTAAACGTATCAATAACATTAATGACGCCAAGTACACGTAGTCGCGATGCGTCCATTGTGATCGCATTGTACGAGAGAAGCCCGAACTATCACTTATAAGCGGCGCACGAAAAATGACCAATTGAACATGTGCACTGCGTCTTCTTCAGGAGCCATTAAGGCCCCCTTAAAAAATTGCCCTTGCCAAAGTTGCAACTGCGCGCAAGAATCCGAACAACGTACGCGTGACGACGACGACGATGATGAACAACGAGCGATCAGCGACAATGTATAATAAAAATAAAATGATTATCCTCCAAAAGTTCACGCACGCGCTTCATATATTTTCAACGGAAAATTTCATCATTTTAATCTTCTTCCATATAGCATATATGTCAAAGAGTCTTCCTTAAGATGTCCAGAAGATCAAACTCCGTGACATCGGACAAAGACAAATTTTCCCTATCGCGACTAGGAGTCCGCTTGGAACTGGGCGCAGCTATAGAAAATTTTTTTGACATGACAAATAATTCGTTGCCATATAAAATTGTCGTGCGACGACAAAGATTATCGATCGTATTGAATTTATTGGGAGTGACAAATGAAATTAATTATTTCGCGAGCTCATTCAACTCCAGACGAATGGGATGATATCTTAAGCAGATGCAACCGTATCCACGAGACGTCACGAGTGACAAAGCACGTATCCAGCAAGTGAGAGGAGAATCAAGATAGGACAAACAAAAGAGAAAGAAGAAAATTATTTTTTCAAAAATCGCCAAATTCAGAATTCGAAGATCGTGAAAAAAAAGAAAAGAGGACAGAAATTCTCATGAATGAACCGCTACGACTATGTTACACAAGTATCAGAAGTGCAATTACCTTCTTGCAATTCCACGCGAGTTACCGTTAACGCCGCATAAAACCACACTTGCTCACTAACAATTACCAACACTTTTATTCCCCATTAAAGTTCCAACTGAATCGCACAACTCCGCCCACTAAACAAGACACAAGCATAAATAGCACAGCTACTCGTTGAGCTATCGAATTGCAGCACAAAATTGTGATACGTGCAAAGGAATATTTCCAAAAAAAAAAAACCGGACAAAAAGATTTCACAATAAAAAAATACCAACCACCCCGTTAATAGTATGTTCCTAGATCGTAAAAAAAAAAATTTTCTTATTTTTCCGTCATAATAAAATAATCAACTTACTGTGTGCCGTTTGCCAAGTCTCGGGAAAGTTGCCCGTCAGGGAACAACCGAATAACAATGCCGAAGCTGCAAGCTTTTATACCAGAAGGAGCTCGACATTCCGTGATCCCCACCATAGCCCAAAGCGATCTCGTGTAAGAAGATCGAGCGAGAGAGAGAGAGAGAGAAACAAAGCTAAGCCAATATGAAAATGCCCAAAGGAACAAGACAGAGTCATAGACCATAGAAATCGTGTGAGGGGAAGCAACAAATCAAATGTTGATCCCGTTCGGGCATGAATTGTCAACCGTGTAGCACGATATATTACCCGTGACGCCTTTCTGTCAGAAAGTTAACCGATTTCACGTGTTATCGCGATAAGAAGATGTTGTATACCAAAAGGATGGACCTCCGTTGCGTAACCTGCAAACTACGCGTACAACGTACGCATACGAGAACATTAAGGCCGTATGGGTAAAACCGTACGTTAGCGGTACAGACAAAGTTGCCTGATTACGAAAAACCATAAGAAAATACTGAAATTCAAAATTGGCCAATTTGAAAAAAATGGGTAACAATTGCCAGTTGTGAGATTGGCGATAGCTTCATTTAGATCGCGATAAATTATCGATCGGACGCAATAATAATAATGATGACGATGAAAATTATTACATGAAATTATGGTCCGTGACGTCATGACGATTATTGACATTGACCCTGATACCGAATGAATTTTATTTATTCTTTGTTTCTCTCAAATTTATCGGTAAAATGTAAAATTTTTTTTCTCGCGGCGTGCTCCTTTTTTTTTTGTTTTGAATTTCGATTTCCACGCGACCGTTCGTACGAGCTGGCGGAAAAATGCTTAAGGCTTGGTGTTGATTTCTTACTGACAAGACTCGGTAATTGCCGTCTAAATTAATAGAAATGTTTTCTTTCCTAATTGCCGTTTCCATTAACTGATTAAGGAGGGACAGAGATCTCTTTTGCGCATCATCTTACACAGCTGCATGGATTACGGTTTCGCTCGGCGCGGATCTCGGTGCTTCGTACGGGATGGAATTTTGAAAAAAAAAATTTCAATTTGAACTTGGATTCTTTTTTACATAATTCGAGATAAGCCAAGGAAAGTTATGCTAATTGATAACAGAAAAAAATTTATATTGTATTTCAAGTACCCGAAGTCCAATCGGCCATGACTGACAGTCTCTTTGCTTAACGTATGTATGTAGATGGGAAATGGCACTTCTATCGTGACAGATGCCATTTGGTTTGAGCGATAACGCATCGGTCTCGTAAATGTGCATACGTTCTTTTTTCCAATACACGTTTTTTTCCTTCTCCCTCCCGCTAATATCAAAAATTTCCATGTGCTAATGATTTCAAGAATTACACACGTGCACGTTATGTAAAACGAATTTTAATTAGCGGATCGCGATTGCCAAACAAAAAGAAGCTTGCCGATCCGAAGACGACGTTAAAGAATTATGTATTTCAAGGATAACCAAAAAAATTGGATAGTCTCGATAAACAATGTTCTGTGAAATGTTCACGAAGAAAGAAAATTTTTTATGTGATAGTCGCGTTAATTTCGATAAAAAAAAAATTATTTTTCGAATCTTAGAGAAATTTCACCAATGCATATGTAACATATATGTATATGTGTCATCGTATTGACGTGACACTAGACCAATAAAAAAATAAAGTAAAGTCAAGCGCAAGTGCACAGAATAAAGATCCATTGCACCGACGCAACTTTCGGCGCCAATTTCAAAACGACCCGTTGTAAGATAATCAAAAAATTCGACTGACGTCACAATTCATTTGTCGGATCACGGATACCACTGAAACGGATAATAATAAAGGTTCAAGTGAACCTAAATTAATTTTTGCAAACCTGAAAATCGACACTCGAAAATGAAACCTTTAAGCGCGACGCATAATAAAAACGTTTCATACTGAATTTCAATTAGCATTTGTCAATAAAAAAAAAATCCCCACGTAGGATCAAGACGCCAGACGTCGTCGTCGTGGCGAACAGATGAAGATTGAATCAGAGCGACAGTGTTAATCGACGTAAACGACCTGTTGAATTGGTAAACGTCGCGACGTCAAACTGTTGGATACCAAAAAAAAGAAGTCGAAGAAGAAAAACGAAGAAATTACAATTTTTCAAAAATGACCCAAAAAATTTCCGCGCGAGAGATCTTTCGCGATTCGATCTTCGTTTTGAATAAAATTCGCCGATGTTAATTGCGTCGCGACGACGGCGTCGTTCATTCATAAATCTGCCGTCTAAAGGCAAACAATTATACCGTGCGTAACGAAGAGCAATAAATAAAGAGGCCGACGACATGTTTTGCCGCGTTTTCAACGAAACCATATACATACATATAAGCACATATACGTATGACTCGAAAAGCATGTATATCATTTTGTATAGAGTCGATGTATTATTGTTTTTAAATCAATCAAAGTCACATACGTAACTCTTACGCCTCCCCAATTTGAAAAAAAAATTCAAAAAGTCACCCAAACACATTTTTCACGACCGATCGTGTTTTAGGTGAAATTAATGGCAGCTACCAGGAAAATTGACAAGACCAAGGACACGTCGAACCTTAAGGCGGTTTCTATGACGACGCCGTTACGGGAATCGGATCGTTGAACTTGAGTAAAGAAGAAATTAGAACGCGTAATTTAGCAATTACACTAACTGCGCCTTCGTCCATCGTGGGTTAAGTAGTGACCAATCGAGACGAAGGCGAAATGAAAATCGCGAATTGCGCATGCGCCGCGACGAAAGTTCGCGCGATGAAAATGAAAATAAAAAAGAAATATACGTTTTGACGCATCGTCGATAAGACGAGCGAGTGAAGGGACGCAGAAAAGACGACGATCCGGACTCATGGAAACGTAATGATTCTATATCGGTACAAATGTAGGTAGTATCGATTAGCACGCAGGTTATAATTCAATGATAATCAGTTCCAGTTTCATCACGAGTATATGTAGCTATGACGAGAACGGCATATTTTTTCACACTGATACAATCGTGAACGGCGATATTTCGAGAGCGTGCGATATATATATATATATATATATATATATATATATATATATATATGTGTGTGTTGGGCTAATTTTGAATTATCGAATAAAATTTAGACGTTTGCGAAATTAGCTGACGTCACGGCTGCGATTATTGACGAGTAAAAAAAAAATTTTTCATATTCGATACACTCGTTAATAGATATATTGGTAATTTTAGAGTACGAGCCAATAATAATCGATCTTAATGCAATTGATTATTCCGACGTTCGATAGATCGCGACTTCCGGTATAGATCGAATGTCCGATTCGTCGATGCTGAAACTTCTGATTATTCGTAGGTTTAGAAGAGAGAAAAAAGGGAAAAAAATTTACGTAACTATTAGGCTATGTTATCATGCATATGTGTTCTGGAAAATGACATTTTATGCAGTCAAGTGCATTGCCATGCGAATGAAGGTGCGAATGACGGATATGAAGTGTTATATAATTTATAAGTGCAAAGAAAGTGTAACGAAAACTATAAGGAGCGGCCTTTTCGTCGGTATGACAATTTTCGAAAATTTCGGAAAAATCTGTGTGTCAACATTAATTTTCTCAGCATTCAATACGGGACGAGGTCGAATCCTTGGCGCATCGTCAAGAAGCAAATGGCAGTGCGACACGTGTGCCTACGGTTTGGATTAAATGAGATTGGACTGAATTTAAAAAAAAAAATCAAAAAGGATTACTACGACGGATCGAAGTGCGTCGCGACGCTACAGCCCGTTCTTCCGATGTTGTTCTCCGTCGGGACGCTTCCTGGAAGATTTTGTAACCAAGGACCCGAGGCCGACCGATCCCGATAACGAGGCAACGTTAAGACCTAGTGGCGCAGGCGTACAGAGCCACTGTGCAAAAAAAGCAAAGACGCACGAACGCAAAATAAATATAAAAAGAAAAAAGAGGACAGTGACTGGACCTGAAAAATTGTACAGCTCTAAATACGCAAATCGAAGAATTAATCGCGCGCGAATGTTCATTTAAGTCAAACGTTAATTTCATGTATTTCGATCGGAAATACGAAAAAAAAAAAAAAATCAATCACAATTATTCGACTTTATAAAAAATTAATTGATGTACATACATGTATAATATTACGATTAACTCGTAAGTAATACGTGGATGTAAATATATTCGTATCGCGAGAAGCAAAGATAAGCGAGAAGAAGAAAAAGAAGAAGCAAAAAGATCGTCAATTATTCGAGACGTGGTCAGAACGGCCGATCGTCGTTTCTGTTCTATTATGTACGTACGTACGTATAATACAGATATGCGTATGTATATATATATATATATGAGTACGGAGAAAGAAGATAAATGAGAATATTATTAAAATTCACCTAATCATAATATCTCGCCTTGAAGGGATAGTACTGCAGCAAGAGCTCACTCATAGATGCCGCTGCTTCTCTTTGTTACCCCTTCGACTTCCGGTTTGTCTTATCACTTCTCTTTCTTTATTTTCACACTGGCAATATCAAAGCCTTGCGGCCTGGCGAAGCGTCGATAGAACGATAACTAAATAACTCCGAAGGGGTCAGTCCGCGGCGGGTACGTCTGTCAATCTGTTAGTACCTACTGCAGCCACCTCAGGGACGTGACGCAGGGCCGTTAAAATGGGTCCCCGATCCTGGTGACAAAAAAAAAAACGAAAAAAAAAACCAGATGAAAAAACTTACCTTATAATAAAAAAAAATTGGTCAACCTTCCATTGACGTTACAATAGGCACTTTGTAACGACGTAAACATTGGTTGACAATGCAAGAAGAAAAAAAAAGACGAATATGAATCGACACGGTAGAAAATGTGGGGCGATTCGTAAGATTCCAAGTGGTAAAATTTTAACCTGAAATCAAACAGGATATATGGTCGTTGTATTGACTATTGGGTAACGGCGCCATTTGCATTGGTGTATATTAGAAGATTTCTTTGTTAGCGCTGAAAATAATTATGGTAGAGGACGTTATTACGTATTGCCGATGTAAAGTGAATACTCGATCGATCGTGTTTCGTAACGGATATTTCGTGCGATACGGACGATCGTGACGTATTTAAAAATTGGACAATTCGAAATGACGTTTCCCAGTGAATTCCGGTAGGTAGCGGTTGCAATTGTAACCGTCGACGGTGGGGAGTGAATTGTTCTGTACGGTGAGAAGAAAAAAATGATAAAAGGGCCCGTAACTGTGCACCCCTGCAACGGGCCTGAGTTAAATTACTATAAAAGACTTTATCCACTTTAGTCACTGGCCGTCAGGCAATCATCCTATTGCCGTACCATCGCATCATGAATGACGGTAAGAAAACTCGTCCAGACTCAGTGTCATGAGTTACCCTGAAATATCGTGTAACCTTTGAAACAGCCTCTACGCTAGATTCGCATACGAGGTTGCACAAACAGATCGGACGAGACAGTTGAAATAATAATTTGAAGGTTAGGTAAGAAAACTTCCTGCTCATGCGAAATCGCCAATTTTCAAAGTTCGAATTACAGGGGAGAGATACTGGGTAATAGTTTGCACCTTTATTTAACAAATGTTCGTATATTAAAAATAGTAAATAATTTTGTGTTATCGTAACACACAATTTTCGTTGACAAAGGCTTTTAGATATCAGAAAAATTAACTGCCCACACAGCGCAGAAATATTTTGTCAACATTGCCAAAAGTTTCCCTTGAAATAATGCAATATTACCGGAATTATATTGAAAATTGTTTAAATATTTCTGGAATGTTGCAGGAACCTTGCAATGTCCGCTCAGCACGTTGCAATCATAATATTGCTATAATATTGCCGGTCAATATTTTGGAAATATCAATGCATAATATTAATAAAATATAACTCAGATAGATAACTGAGAAATAATATAACTGAGAATAAATTCCAATGCCAGCAATGTATCGTGGGTTTCTTTGGGCAGGTTGCCTATACCTCCTTAAATATTACCTCGGTTGTATTTTTAAATACTCTATACAAATGCCATAATTTCACATGTAATTTTTACATGCAGAATACAAAAGTATATATCGACGGCGAAGACGAAAACCGAATAATCGACGGATTAATTATTTACCCGGTCCTACGTTTTTTCATGCGAGTTGCCTTGGCCACCTAGCGGCGCGGCAGCGAACTAGTGTTCGCTCGGATACTCCGAGTCTGGTTAGGGACTCTTGTCACAGATTTCAGCATATATCAGAAAGTTTTATTTATTATATTGCCCTGAAATATTGTGCAATATTTGACATAAAGACATCAACAACATTGCTGTCGCATTGAAATATTGGAATATTGTTGTAATGTTTTCGAAATATAGTGTGCTGTGTGGGTGTACTGATAAACTATACTTAAAGCAAATTAACTTCATTATTACGGACAAGAGTCGATGTTATAATTTGACGTGTTATATTAATAAATTGGATGAACGTTTACTTAATTATTTCATATCTCCCTTTGGTTCCCGGGGTTGCCCCCCTCCCCCCACTCGCCCCTACACGTAATACAAATTAAACAACTAAAAGTGTAAATACAAATTCGCAAGCGGAAATAGTCGACTGTGTCGAAGAGTAATACACGTACGTTGTCGCTCCTTATCGTATCATTTACTTCGAGAATCAACGCTTATCAGTGAGATAATGACCCAATTAGATGTAATTTATACGTGAGTCATGTCTTTCAATTTAATCCATGTCCGCTCGCGGTGTTCTAATAACCATAGACTTGAGTATCCACGATTGGTATAGAAGGGAATGGCGCCTGAGGGCCTTTAACGTGTAGGATTATTGCACGCGCCGTTTTGTACTCACACAAATAAACCATGAACAATTAAAGTCTAGATAGGACACCCCTAGTACATCGCAGAACGGGAAAGGAAGAAAGAAAATAATTAGTATATCGATGATAAGAAAAGCATATAACCAGTATCCAATGCATATTAAATAAATAAATATAAGGAGGAATAAAATAAAATTCCTTACAAAACCATATATACCTAATTGCTGTGTTTACGTTCATCAAAAATGCTGTATTAAATAATGGGGGTTATACTGTACTACAAGTGTAATATATCAGATATGATCCTGTAGCTGAAAACTGGTTCAGCAGTTGGCCGCTGGCGAAGTGGCGGCCTAGCGTTTTCTTGGCCGCCTTGTAGAAACACATCCGGTCGCCAAGTAACTCCGCAACTTTCCTGCTTCATTCATCGACGCATTCTGTGGCCTTTGAAGGTCTCTTGCACTCCTGCGACGTAGAGAAACGAAGGTGCAGCCAAGTGCACCCGATAACTCGAATGCGCAACACTTATGATAATGCAACAGAAACTGATATAATATACATCCATGTCATTAATTTTTTAATGCATACCAAGAAACGATTCATCCATCAACGCCCATTCAATGTCAAACAAGGATAATCAGTGCGCCGCAAATTTATTTCATTGTGACTTCAAGCTCTTTGATATAAACCAGACTGAAAACAAGAGTCAGGCTTTCACCGTACCGTGTACCAACCTTCACTGATCTAATATCTAACAGAAATACCCGTTACCGTGAGCCTACATGGACCAATGGTATGTCCTAGACTGTGCTTACTATATGTTTAACATTCGTTTCTTTGTAGAGAATTATTTGTAGAGGTACTAAAGAGCGACCGATTCATCGGATGCTCCGAGTTAAACATTGGCAGATCGTAGATTTAGCCAGGCACCGTGAGTTCTCCGAGTTTGATGAAATTTGTAAAAAAAAGAAGAAATTCGTTTTAACCAACCATTAAGCAAGTGACTGGAGAACCAGTAACGGAGGCCATGAAGAATGCAGCAAGAGTGCAGGCAAGAGCGGAGAGGACGCGGGCTTATACGAGTAGAATGAAGTGGAGAAGAATTCAGAAGTGGTAGGGAGGAAACGTGAATGATCCATAGAGCCAGAGACGACGATGGCAGTGGCAATGGTGATGATGGTGCTGCCTATGGTGGTGGTAAAGTTGGACCAGGGTGGGGGACGCCGCTTCGGAAATGGCCGCGGGAAAGTAGAGAGTGGCTAATCGGCGGGTGAGTTTTTTTTTCGTCGGGGCTCAGCCGCAGCAGGTGGAGATCGCAAGGATATCTAGGATGCTGTGAAGAGGGTTGAACGATCACGAGGAGTTGATACTCGCTGGTGAGGATCGGTCTGGTCGGTGGACAGAGGGACAAACGTGGTGATCGTGGACCTCGAGGATGGCCGGTGACGGTGCGACGGATAATGACGTCGGAGAGGGGAGCGATCAGGGTGCGTCAGCGCAGGGAGAACCACATTCCAGAGTGGGCGGCATTGTGGAATGCGATCCCCCCGGTAACAGGAATTCGTCGAGCGAGCTGCCCAACGCTATCGGGGACGGTGCGTGCCGCTATGGTGCGAGCGGTGCCAGCAGCGGTATGTCTTTCGTCGAGGTTTGTCAGGTAATGATAAATTGTTGCAAGACGGTTTTAAGAGTGATTTGGTGGACTTTTGACTTGTTCTGTGAGACACGATTGGGGTGATAATGTTGGTCTTGAGTGTTGAGCGTGAAATGCTTGGTGTTTTAGGTGCGTCTGCAGCATCTCTTTCCCCAGCTGGCTCCTCCTGCCAGGTATAGCCTGTGCGAAGACTCCATAGAGCTGACTGCAGAGTGTTTGGCCAATGATGTCATTCGGTATCTTCTTAAGGAGGATATATACCTGATATCCAGGGATCCAATCTCTCGTAGCATGAGACACAATGTCTACCAGATGCTCAACAAGCACAGCATACTCTTCACTAGCATGGTCAATCGACTTAATGTTGTGCCGGATACTGCTTATGAGGCATTCATGGCTGTTGCCGATGAACTGTTTCTCCATGGTGGTGTTACGTGGGCTAGGATTGTTTGTCTGTATGCCTTCATGGGAAGGCTCGCACTTTGGGCTAGGGACAGACGAATGCATGCACTGAAGAAGAAATTACCACTGTACGTTTCAAGATACATTGGAGAGGAGATAGCACATTTCATTAAAGGCTATGGGGGATGGGTAAGTCTTTATCGATACATCAGAAATATTGTATATACCTTTTTATGAGCATCGATCGAGCTACTTAATTTTTTCTTTCAGGAACAACTTTGTATAGAGTATCCAGTCGCAGAAGAAGTCAGCGGAGCAGTTTGGAGGAGTCTCTTAATGACCGGAGCCACCCTAGGCTTGGTCGCCACTATATTAACTGTAACTTCCTGAAGTGTAAGAAGAATTCAGTAAACTATTAACCGTGTACTTATATCCTGTGATCGTGATCGTTCAAAGACAGAATATTAAAAAATAATTTATCATGATAACACGCCATTCAGGTGAGTTTAAGCGAATCGATTCTACATTTGTTTATAATCGGAAAAGCCGTTAAAACGGACACAAAATTCTTAATTTTTTATTTTTGGTACGTATACAAAGACTAAGGCAAATAGAAAGACCCTTATTGATCTCCAATTAACCATGACTTTCTTACACTTACTCTTCAAAGTATTTTTCTCTTTTCTTTTTTTTCTTTCTTTACTCAAGCGCAAGACAACAATGCAAGTTCCCTATTAACTATAATAATAATAAACTTTTCTCAATGGGTTAGTTCAATTAGTAGGAAGACTTTCTTTGTTTAACTGCGAGCAAGGCATTTTGCCCCTTCTTCATATGAAATATAATTTTCAACGAATGATACTTAAAAAAAAAGAATTATAAAACAAAACAGTCGACAATTTAGATCTCAGCGCCAAACAAGAATCTCGAAATTATATTGAATTTAGGTAGACGCGAACTATTTGTATTTATTTATAATTTATTTTAGGTAGAAAATATATTAAATAACAAATTCTACAAACGATACGCTTGGCCACGAATGGCCATAGTAGCATCTCTCTTGCTGTAAACATAGTGACTGCACGTAATTGAGATATATTAGTTACTAAATGTACTATAATAATTATACGCAATGGTCAAATCTTGTACTTCGATAGCTTTTTAGTACCTTTGTAAAAGTTTTCTTTTTTTTTTGTATCAATATCTGGTGTTAATAAATACTTTTACGATAAATCACTCTCCTATTTCTTCAATCAAGATTTCCCCCTCAACATTCAGATTAATCACTTTCTTCATTACTAAAAAGGTACAGTCCCCACTTCTTCATTTTCTGCCAACTCTACGTCCCAACGAACTTCCATTAATGTCAACTTGGGTATATTTCAAAGGAAAATGAGAAAACATTCATACAGAATTATTCAGCTCAAACGCATCACAGAAATTTGACACTCTTGATTAACCACCATTGGTCGACGAAGTCATTCGACAGCTGAGTTTTGAATTTCCGTTACTTTTAAACAACTGGAAAATATTGAAATTCCCTACTTTTCGTCTCTACGCAAAACTTGACTGATTTTTCAATATCAATCTTTTTTTCTAAGCCAAATATCTCCGTAGAAGTACATTCGATCAAAAAACGTCAACGATCATTCGAAGCAGACAGAACATTCCAAATACTTAGAGTTTTATTTGAAGTAGCTGCAGCGTCGTTATTTCGAATATAAATACAATCTAGTTGCTATTGAAAATATATCGGCTTACAAGAGTGCAAGAATTATATCAAATATAAAGACGCATGTTCCTTAAGGAAAACATTTTTTTTTTAAATTGCTAAAAACTCGCTCGCGCATTCGAAAATCTCGTATCTAACGCTCCAACTTGATATTTTTTTTTGTTCGGACATAAATAAAAGCCCCGATTCTTTTACTTCTTTAGAACTCTGATCCAATCCCATCGAAATTCTCGAATATCCGCGGATACCATTCCTGGTAAACAATAATAAACATATATCATACAAATTGGTGATAAGAGACAATTATTAAAAAAGGAAACAGACATTTCAACAAAGTGGTTTCAAAGTGTGAAGCAACGAAAAAAAAATGAGGACTCGCATTCGTCAACGAGAGTTTGGCAAGTCGCAAAAAGAAATTAACAATCCCTTGAGATATTCCCAAAAAAAAAAAAAAAAAAAAAAAAAAAAAAAAAAAAAAAAAAAAAAAAAAAAAAAAAAAAAAAAAAAAAAAAAAAAAAAAAAAAAACCGAAGAGAACCAAGACAAAGTAGAGAAACGAAGTTACGAGTAAAGCGAGCCAAGAAAATTAGCATCCAACGAATCAGCCTATTCCAAATATTCGAAAAATCTCATCAAGTACATTAAAGTTCAGACGTTAGAAAGAAATTTGACGAGTGCGTAAAAAGTAAACAAAAAATTAACACCTTGCTGACCGGTCACGAGCATACTCGTGTTGCTGTGGCCGAACGACTCGAAAACGCCTGCCGCACGAACATTTTTGGCTCGAAAGTGCCGGTTATCAAAGTGTTAAGATAAAATTTCAAAAAAGCACCAAGATTATTTCTACCAATAACTTTTAATTCTCTTCTTTTCTTCTCTTTAACTTTTTTTGTTCTCTTGGTCTCCAGCTCCCTTGCCAGTTTCTCATTGGCCGTGCGGTCCTCCTTCCTTCCCATCGCTTCACGAGCTTCGAAGAAGCGAGATTCAAAACTCATCGTCGAATTCGCATGCGAAACGCACGAAATCGTCGCGAACGTCATTTGGCATCCTTCGAATTTTGGATTGGCATTTTGAATTTATTACCCGTCGCGGAAAAAGACGCGAGTCAAGTCCCGCGACGACGTGACAGGAGGACAAAGGAAAAAGACAATAAAAAACTTACGACCAGCGTGCGTTTCGCGCATTCCAAATTTCATTTCTTTTTGCAATACGTATATGGATACCTAAAAAACACAAACTAACATATAGTCTAGTGTCCCGCGAATATTATATAGTATATGTAACAATTCCCTTAACACCTAATCAAATTTTTTAAGACTGTACAGAAAAAACAATTTTAATTTTTCATTAAACATAAATCGTATTATCTTCTTTTCTCCCATATTTTTTTTTTTTTTTTTTTTTTTTTTTTTTTTTTTTTTTTTTTTTTTTTTTTT
>NW_014334042.1:174964-189487 GCF_000341935.2 Cephus cinctus | reverse complement strand
AATCGTATTATCTTCTTTTCTCCCATTTTTTTTTTTTTTTTTTTTTCATTTGCTTCGTTTCTTCTTCTATTTTTTTTTTACGTTTTCCTTCTCTCTTTCTCTCTCGCTCTTATACTCTTTCCTCATCTACTCTCTCATTCGCAACGCGAGCAATTAATAAGAATCAACAATTTACTTCAATAAATCTTCAAAAGTTCCTACCTCACCAATAAATCACTTTCGCTATTATTTATCGACATTATCGTTACAATATAATATTCTATATATATATACGTATATATATATTTATATATAATATATAACTATATAACTGTACAGACGGGACTTATTTGCGTTCCCAATTTTGTCCTCCGACAATGTAATAACTCGATCGTTATACCACAGTGTCATTGGCCTTGATTTTCTCGACTAATTATAAATCCGCAAGAGCACGTCATTGATGTCACGTAGCGTCACGTGGATCAAACTAGAGCAATAAAAAAAAAGATTCAACAGTACAACAATAAAAAAAAAAGAATATAACTAGCACGATAATACTATTGAGATCAGAAATAATAATATTAGAGTCACTCGTCTCAAAATATTAGATACAAATTACGTATCCTTGGTACCACGATAAACGGAAATTAAATTGGCGACCAAATTACATTTTTTTTCCATGCGCAAAACGTCAAACGTTCCACACGTAACACCTACGACGTGACCGGTATAAACTTTTTTTAGTCGTTTCTTCATTAATTAATTTTTTTTTCGCATAGACTTTTGGCAGTTGTAGCCTGGACGTATCGTTGTCCAAAATATAACATAAGCATCATATGAGTCTTATTGCTGAGCAGTACCGTCAAAATGGCCCAGTCTTGTTCATGAGTGTAAAATTTGAAAGATTTCAAGCGAAGGAGACAAATTTCCAAAATAGAGTACAGAGAGGTGGAAAAAAGACAAAAAATTGCAGAAACAAATATACAATTAAAAAGATAGGATACAATTTTTTAAATAAAAAAAGCATCAGTGGACACTAGGAGAGAGAAGAGAAAAAAAATAGAATACAAGAAGGAAAGAACAAAGAGTAACAGATAGGTAAATTATCTTGCACGATGATTCCCACAAATAAAATAAGACATGCACACCTATACGCTGTCTGCGAGATCCTACGGGGGGGAAAAAATCGAAGTAAAAGTCTAAAATTAAAATTACGAGCAGAGAGCGCGCACCGGAAGTGCTACTAGTCGATCTTTCACGTAGCAATCACCAAGGTCCGTGTGATGCGTGCGGACTTGACAAATCATAAGATTAAACGCGAATCGCAAGTGTCCTGCGATATTTGCAAAAAAAAAGTGAGGGCACGAGTGCCGTTACCCTGGCAATAAAAAAAAATTATACCACCGCTAGTAGCGCGATAATCCATTTCCTCCAGGGTAGACGCGACATAAGGACTGGCCCACGCATTACTGTTAGTATTTTAGACGGCAAGTACAAAATCAAAAGTACTTTTGTATTTAGCCTGTTGGTAGAATTGAATTTTTAATAAAGGTCGTAAAGAGTCATAACGATATTATATGCATTACCACAGGACCGTGTTATACTTAAAATGTATATAATATGTATTATCACTTGGTGACCTGCTCTATTATTTCTGTCTCTCGTCAGCTTTCTTGTTATATCACAGCTGGGGCGAAGGTGAGGCGGTGCAGAAGTTGTGGGGTGGCGGGGCAGCGACGACGTGGTGGGGATAATATGGGTTAACTGGGGCATCAAAGGAACATAAACTCTGTGCCCCGTCCTTAAACCAAATACAGAGAACGGACCCCCATTTTCATTTATTCCATGTAATCCCACCATTCCTTCTCGTAACCCTCGTGCACATGCTCCAGAAGTACTTTCCGCCGACTGTCGCAGTATCTTTAAGTAGAGAATTGAAAAAAAAAGGATATCGTTATCATCGATAAAATTATTTGCGATTGCGCGTGGGTATACGCGGCTTTAGTAAATAATTGGGAGGAATATAAATTCTTGTTCAGTGGTGCCAGTAAATATGAAAATAAAAGATTATCGACTCACCTGTACTTGTCCTGAACTTTCTGCTTAATGTCGGCCAGATTCTCACTGGTGATGTCCCTCTCCAGGTACTCCGAGAGGCATTCCGTGGCGCTCTCCAGATCCTTCTGGTTGTCCTCGAAGATCACAGACTGATTGTTCTTTCGTAAATAATAAGCGAACACGTAGGTGTACATGAGTGTTTGCCTGCAGGAACAAAGGATGTCCACGGCTTTTTTTAAGAATTGCACCTACAACGAGAAGGGAAGTGAGATAATCTTGAAATAAAAAACATCGAACAAGGAGGGCCGAGGGAGAATTTGTGCTTAAGAAACTGTCAAAATAGAGTTCAAGGACCTGATTAAAAGGTATTAATAAAATGTCACTTACCTCGATCCAGGACATATTATGCTGCTGCATCTCCTCCATCTTCTCCTTGACACTCGCGTACAGCTTACTCTCAAACTTGAGGGACTGCATGTGATTCATGTATCGGTTGCAGTAGAACAAGTATCTCTGAAGTGCTGATCTTGACTTTTCCTGAGCATTGCGTGCTGCCTTAGCCTCCTCCTCGTCGTACCTGTTGCAATTGTACCAGCTGGATCCGTGCGGCTCCCAAGGACCGAGACAGACCCAGCAGAAGTCGGACTTGCAGTTCTGATTCTTGCAGACCATGTGATTGCAGCCGCCATCCTTCTCGATGGTGACGTTGCACTTGGGGCATTCCTTCGTATTAGCCGCAATCCAGTTGGACGTCTCGGAGTCGTCGTCGCACTTCTTTATCCATTTGCGCAACATATGACACTTCACGGGATCGTGCCAGTTCTCGCCGCAGTGGAAACAAAACGTGTGGCCGCATTTACATGTGACCGGCCGCGGTTCCACGTACTGCACTTTTATCGCGTTGTTGCAATCCGGGGATGGACACCACCTTAACAACCTGTTACACTGCGCAGTAAAAACAATGAATTTTAAGAACGGTAGTCAAACTATGGACGGATTTAGATTAATTGTGCGAATGAGATAGCGGGGAGGGAAAAGGGTGGTTACTGTACTTTATTGACGCGTTTAACAGATTTTCACTTGGAGCGTGAAATGGCAGAAGGAAATTAGGATCGATGAAGTTCTTTTTGCGAGAGCGAAGAGTTATAGTGACGCCATTATGACGATTTTTGGTAATTGCACAAAGTTGAATTTTTGCGAACGTACTTCGACAAAACTATTTGTGATGAGGTGCTGGTACTTCAGTTTGACCTTAGAATCCTTTACAAGTCGCATCACACTCGCATCGTCCACGAGAATGTCGCATGCGTGTGCTGCACAAGCGATTGTCTGCCCGACGCCTTCCTCCATTATTTTTGTAGTTAGATACTCGCCCCAGCAGCCGGTGCAAAAACGATGACCGCATTCGAGACCGGTCATCATCTGTATATGCGCGATATCGGTAGTACTACATTACTTTGCTGCTTCTCCAAGAAGCAATATTTTTTTAAACAATTTTTGGAAAAGTTCCTCTTACCGAGGATGGCAGGATCATGAAGCAGATACCGCATTCCTCTGTGCCGTTTGTTGACGTTCTCCTAGACTGTTGAGGACAGTAACAGAAAACAATTTGTATTAGAATGTGAATTCTTTTAGAGTATTTTGTGACATATTTCATGTAGCAAATTTTACTTTACCAAGGCTGTTTGTGATGTTCGTGTTCTGTTGATGAGCGGACCTTTTCTAAAGGGATTAATTACACGAGCCTCGGCAAACAATTTTTCTTGATCACCATCGTAAAATCGTTCCATTAGCTTCTCTTTATCCCACTTGAAGTGATTTAATAGGATTCGCGTTGTTGTTGCTGGTATCTGCAAGAAGGCGTAATACATTCATTTTTTTTCATGGTCTTAATAATGTGAGTCATACTGGTTTTTAAATGATTTAATTTAATTAAATTTACTAAATGACTTAGGTACGAGTCCGATCGGGGTTGCTATGACACGAAAATTATTTACGGTATATTCAAGGAGGTTCTCCAGGCTTTAAATACATTTCTCAAGGTCTTTGTACAAAATAGCATATAAAACCTAAGACAGTGTTCTCAGAGTTTGCATTTGTTTCGCTAATATTTTTTTTAGTTTAAAATGTTATTAGCAATAGAATCCATATAATACTCTAATTAAAATGCTAAACAAAGTTTAATTTTCATCTGTGATAAATAGAGTTGATAGATAGTTGTTTTTAAGATTGCAGATCTCAGATTAGATATGACAAGGGATCAATGTACATACATCGTCATTCCAGACATAAGCATTAATAACAAAGGCTATAGTTAAACAAAGGAAAAATACAAGTTATAACTTTATACTTATTTGCAGCTACGTTATTGATGTTCTTTTGAGAATAGAAAATAAAATAATTATTTAAGATGAAACTTGGAAGGTGAAGTAAACAATGTCCTTTCTTTGTCGAGATACAAGTGCATCACAATGTATGTCAAGATGACACATAAGCATGTACATTATATCAACAGTAAAATAAAAATAGACACACAATGAAAGTATTTAAAATGTAAAGCCACTATATATTTGATTAACGGTCAACTGTAACTACTGATCCTTAACCTTGAATAAAAATAAAATGCATATCCTTTACCTCTACCACAGTGTTGACCTCCTTTATTGAATCCACCATGTGCTGTACAATTTCCTCAGTCGAAAGAACTTCAAATGGATAGTCATCAACATCTGTAGCTCGTTCACGTGGATTTCCAGATTCAATCTCCATTGCAAAATCAACATCATCCCCGCTGGACTCATTACCCGAGTCAACGTCATCGTACAACGTTTCTTCTTCGGAGTCCATGTTCCAGATATTTCGGTAACTAGCTTGGGCTCACACTCCTCTGTTAAAGTCACCAGGCGTTTAAGCCTTGCTCCTGCTCCCTAGTACAACTACGCAGCAAAGACAAGGGGAAGCTGCCCTTGAGACTGTGCTCAAGCTCCGAAGGCACTGTTAGCAACATACAACTTAGTTAACAATGTCCACTAGAAGCCTGCACGAGCAATATAACCGTGATGACGTTTACGTCGAGGTCACTGGCCAACCTTTAAACAATACAGTTCGTACACTATGAAGCAATATACATTCTCAAACAAGGGATGATCCTGGTTGCACCTGCACAGCCAAAGTGTTTCAGAACATGACGTCACAGCTTTCTACTACTTGACGAACGCGTATTCACCAAAATATTTAGCTCTACGTCTCCAAAATGACGAAACTTCGAAATCACGACTACGAAGCGTTCACAATTCTTCCCCGAGGAAGAAAAAAAACTTTTAAAAAATACGTAAGAAAGCACAGAAATCAGCTGCCAAAACACCTAGCGTATCTTCGGCAGCTGATACACTGAATCGTTGAACTCACGGAGAGAAGGGCAATGGGGGCCGTGAGTCCGAGCCAATCAGATGCTAGTATTAAACACGATTAACCAATCGCAGAGCAGACCTTTCGGAATGACGTTTAGTATTGTTCACGGCTTAGCTGCCCTCACGGTCATATGAAAACTTAACCTCGTAACGTACATACGACACTGATTGTTCAATGACATTTGCTTAAATAAAATGAATAATTATTCTATTGTTACAATAATTCAGAAACTGATTAAAGACATTAAAACGCTAAAATGTAATAATAATACAATATACCAATCCCCAAGACAAAGCATCCATAGCACAGTCTAATATTTTGCATTACAAGTAAAAAAAATGTGTCGATATCACAATTTCTATTCTTACCAATTTGCTCACCCTCTTTCGCAGTGATAATTGACGAGAAGTTTCTATTCGCGTTGAGTTTATTATGCGTATTAGAAAATACTGAAATCAGCTGCTTAACCCCAGGCGCTATCTCCGTCAGCTAATTGTAAACAGCTGAATTGACGGTGCAACTGTGAATTCACGTTATATCGAAAATAATTTTATCCCTGTTAAATATATTTAAGCGCGTGGATGAAATCGAAACTCGAAAAAATTCACTCGCGAATAATCACTGCCAAGACGGTTAACTTGAGATAACTAAAAGAAATACAGAGAGATAAGGATGAAAAGCTAATATCGCGCTCACCTCCGTTACACCAGATCAATCGCGTCTAATGAAACGACGTTAAATTACGATATCACCTTTATCCCCAACCAACCACAACAAACTTTCTTTAGCGAAAGTAACGTTTCAAAATCGACTGACTGTGGAAAATAAAAAAAAACGAGAAAATGGAAGCCGCGCAACTTAACGGTAATTCACGCGAAATTGAGTTAATAATTTATAGGAAGCCAGAAATAAACCTTGTTGAGAAAAACAAAGAAAAATGTCAGTTTCATACCAATAAAATTTGGTGACAATCGAAGGAATTTTCAAGTCGAAATATTTATGCACTCCATAACTTTCTCTTTGCGATTCATCAAGACTCTCTCTCTACTCTCAGTTCCGTTTTAGCGTCGTCGACTGGTCACGGTAATTCTGCACCGATTTGATAGCTCATGGAAAATAACAAGTCAAAAAAACTGGAACGCACCATTTGCCATGAGAGCATGGACGAGCTCATAGCTCGGCCACTGCTGTCACGTCCACCATAGTAGAGCGCTAATAATTCTCAATTGATGCTTTCGCAAGTGCTTTTTAGTCTACCAAAGGGTTTGCATGGGCCTCGAGATAAGGCTTGATGATTTTCACGTGTTACTTTCAACTGGCTGAATTTCGCGAGTGACTTTTCCGGGACAAAGAAATACGCGAACCGAATAAACGACACGGCAACTAGACGTTCCGTCGCCAACCGCCGTCGTATTAACTTCGGTCAACGGCTTGAAGTCTGCTTCGACTCGAATTTCCACACGATACCTCTGACATAGGCGTAGTTACACTAGGGCCACCTGAACTGATATTTACTATTATTAATTTTCTACAAGACAGTGATCTAACCTCAAACAGCTGATTTGATTATACGTTGTCACTACAAATAATTGTCAAGACATTCCTTTGTGTTGATTATGATTGCAGTGATATAAAAATTAATATTTTGTATCTTTTATGACGTGACACAAAATTGATAGACTTTTCGTTGGTATTTGAGTTGTTTGTCTGTTGAGTGAAGAATATTGAAGGCTACGCTGTTGAGACAACCCCACGTTGTGACAAGTTCAGACGATTCTGTCAAGTGGCGTCCATGAGGATTTATCAGCAAATGTTAAGGGTGGATTGTGTGATTAATATTATTGAAAAGGACAATGAGTCTGCCGAGTGTCAGTGATTATTCCATACTGGAAAAAATTGGATCGGGAAGCTACGCTACTGTCTATAAGGCTTTTAAAAAGGTCGGTACCTTCTTAGGTTGTTTTCAGAGGATCGAATCATCTGGTCCCAGGGACGTAAAGAGTAATTCTAGTCACCCCGGTTATATCGTGTCGGTTTAATGCAACGGGAAATTATGAATAATAATTTTATATAATGTACAAAATTGTAAATATTTGAGAAACATATATCGTCTGTTAATTATGTGTCTATAGGATTTTTTTCCAATAAATAAAATAATTCCATCATCTCTATTTAAGAATTTTTAAATAAAGTATCAAGTTGTATGTTTTCCCCGTGCAATTTTATAGTGCAATTTTCTTTCATTCTAAAATTCTACACGACATTTATGAAATGCTATCCCATTGTTCCTTATATATTTAGAATGGATCCAAAGAAGTCGTCGCTATAAAATGCGTGGACAAGTCGACACTTTCGAAATCGGCCATTGACAATCTCATTACCGAGATAAATCTTCTCAAGATTCTCAAGCATCGTCACATCGTCGAGATGAGAGATTTCTTTTGGGACGACGGGTTCGTTTTAGTAGCTTCGTAATGAAATACAAAAATTTAATTCAACCGAATGATTTTTTGTTTAAATAATTTTCCACGCCCTGGCATTCAGGCATATTTACATTGTCATGGAATATTGCGACGGGGGAGACTTGTCGAGCTTCATAAAACGGAAGCACAAACTGCCAGAGAACGTTTGCCGCAAATTCTTGCAGCAATTGGCACTTGCACTGAGGTATTTGCGAAGTCACGAAGTCTGCCATATGGATCTAAAACCGCAAAATCTTCTTTTAACGAAAAAGCCACAATTAACACTCAAGGTTGGAGGTTCGTTAATAGTTATAACTTAGCGTGCCAATTTTTCAAAATACCGTCTAATTCGATTTTCCCAAACCTAAAAAACCCATGATAGCAAAGAAATACAACATGGCCACTGTCAATTTCAGATTTTGGTTTCGCTCAGTATCTCTCCTCACAAGAAAAAAAATTCACAATTCGTGGCTCGCCGCTTTACATGGCGCCGGAAATGTTGCTCCAACATAAGTACGACGCCCGCGTCGATCTCTGGAGCGTCGGCGTCATCATGTACGAATGTCTCTTCGGCAAAGCTCCATATTCCAGCAGCAGCTTTCAGGAACTGGCAGAGAAGATCAAAGATCAAAGACCAATAGAGGTGATCAGTTTTTATTTGTAATAATCTAAAACCTACTTTCAAATTGATCGCACGCATGCGCAACTTAATTAAACTGATTACCAACCTTTTCCACATTTCTAACCATTTCCGGTCAAAGCAGTTACCAAAAGGTTGCCATGTATCAAGTGAATGTAAGGCTCTGCTGATGTCGCTTCTTAAGCACAATCCTAACGAGAGGATAACCTTCGAAGAATTTTTCTCTCATGACTTTCTGGACCTGGTCCACGCACCCACCCAGGACAACTACGACAAGGCTGTAGCCCTTGTTCAACGTGCCGTGAAGCTGGATACTGAAAAGAATCATCGCGAAGCCTTTCATCTTTACTGCGACGCCCTACGATACTTCATACCTCTTCTTATCAGTAGGACAATAATTATACGAGAATTCTTCTCTCATCTTACCATTTTCTTCTTGTGGTGGCAGCACTAGTCGCCATATTGAAAAACGCTTGGCCAATCAGTTCTGTATATTTCGCATAGATGAACCTGATCCCCAGAGGAAAAAAGCTCTAAGGTTACGTGTCAACGATTACATTAAGCGTGCCGAGAGACTGAAGCAGGTATGCTACGAAGACGGCACTGAGAAGACAGGATCATCGGCTACCTCGGATGGCAAAACAGAGCGCCCGTTGAATAAATCAGGATCGTTGGATCGGAACGCCCATAATGATTTACGTTGGTACCTTGATTAAAAAAAAAAGAGTTAGAGATACAAAAAGAATATTAAATGATCTACATAAGGGTGTTGGGGTGAAGGAAAATTGGGGTGAAAATGAGTGAATTGTATGTGTTTAGAAAATTTCTTATTTTCCTTCATGGAAATCTCCCATCGCGCACATGCCGACACCCTCTTTCTACCCTTAGTCATCCTTTTGATCTCAAGTAAAGTCAAAAGTCAGGGTGCAATGTCTTTAGTAAATTTTTGGCATTTTCCTCGGTATAAAATATTATTGTTTAACTTTGGGAATACGTTGCTGTAACGTTATGCAGACGTCACGTGACGGCAGAATTTATTATAGTAATTTTTAAGCTTTTTCCATCATTCTTCCTTTTATCGTATCCTTTGTGCTCCTTTTATTCCTAATTAATTGATTTCTCGCCTTATTTATTTTTTTTCTACGCTTCTATCAATAGGTGTCCTCAGTAGAAGCACTACGGGAATGAAGGACGCTTTAGAAATAGGAGAGGTCGGCGAGCTCTATCTTGCCGAAGGTAACTACGCTCTTGCCCTAGAGAAATTTCAATCATCCCTTAGCGTTTTGGTGCCACTTCTGGGAAAGGAGCCACCTGGTCACAGACGAGAACTTTTACTTAAACAGGTAAAACGATTAATTTACATTTCTTGTGTATGATTCTGATGGACATATGACGTCATCGAGAAATTAACATAGTGGCCATTTTGTCTAACTCCTTTTAGCTTCCAAAATGGAATCTTTCCCGAGGAATGCTACGAGACTATTTTCCACCATTTTACTTAGCGACGCTTCGTTTTATAGATTTTATAACTTTTTTTGAGACTTACATTGTAACTTTTTTTGTAAACTTTGTATTTAATAATTTCACGAGCATCACTCACTTGTCACGAATTAGATGTATCGATACTGTCTGCGTTGTTACCATGGATACCGTGTCAGGCGTCTGTTCAAATATTTACGTTAAATGTTTACCCCCCGTAAATGCAATAGAGGAGGGTAATTGCGAAATCCTGAATTTGCATAGCGAACAACAGTCACTGTTTTAAATAACCGATTTTCAAAATGCAGATCCAACTGTGGATGAAGATGGCCGAGAGTACGAAGGGACTTCTTGCCACTATGGATATAGAGGATACGCAACAGGGCAGTGCAGAATCGCAGGAACAATGTACTATACAATAGAAACAATTTTAATTTATTAATTAAAGCTTATTTATTAATTACCATCACGAGTACCATTCAGGATTGTCTTTCAAAGTCTTTTTTTGAAAACACTATAAATAATTACAATGCTGATGCATAACGGTATAATGATTTTATTTGAAACACTTGTACGCGAATTTTTGTAGATAATAAAGGATCACGGGATATAAATAAATTATACAAGTTTTCAGATTTTACTTGTTTAACGGATCGTTCGATGATGCTTTTATTATCTTAAGCTTCAAGAGGAGAGACGGTTTCACTGTAAATTGACAAATCTGGGCTCGATACAATTTTCGAAGATAACTATTGACACTTAGAGCCAACAGTAAGTATGGGGTTGTTCGTGAAATTCTTTTTGTTAGAAACACGGAGACATTCTTGCACTTTCCTAGTTTCTCGTGATGTCGGTAATGACAGAATTCGAACTTTGCCTTAGTTACCGACAGAGTTCAGTTCTTCGATGTACGTCGCAATAAGCTAAGGAATTGTATAGAAGTTTATGGTTGGCCATGAGTAAAGCTATGCTATACTACTAAGATAGTTGATATATTGTATATGTATATATATATAATTCTTACACATCGCCACCTATGACCTATATGTGCTACATGATTGTTACATAGCGGTGGCATATACACATATATACACGTTCTGGAATTTCATAAATGACGTTCTAACGTGAATTCCAATAAAAACAAGAAAACAGATACAACCACCCCCTATGTTTTCCAGCAATAACACCGTACTGTATTGTTGAGGGTTATCAAGTATAAATACAGGCAAATTTACAATATTTGTATAAAGAATGTAAATAAGTAAGGAATACGTATTAACAAAGAAAATAAGTCAAGTGGCGTGCTTTTGTCCCGACGCCATTTTGTTTCACCTCATAAGTCTCAAAAGGCCAAGGTACAATCAAGATTAGGTTAAAGTTCTAAAGTCTTCATTAAAGTTGCCACCAGGAATCAGTACAAGCTAATTATTTAATAAAAATAAATCGTTATTAATTACCACGAGCAAAGAAATACACGGGGAGATAAACAAAAATATTGTAGAAATATACATACAGCTTCACCGGAAGCAGCCATCGAGCTCATCGAGAGCTAAAAGTATAACCGTAAGACTTCCGGTAAGATCATACACGACCCAACGGTCATAATTGTGTTGTCAACGTCATGGAAATTTCCATTCGGAAATACTTCCCCCACTACCGTAGTTTTACCCCCCACCAATGACAAATTCTCTACCCCCACCATCGTCGTCTCCTGGTACCGGATGTGCGGCAACGTCGCAACCGTTAAGTACATAAGGGCGAGTGGCCCGGGATAGTGGGGATGCGAAAGAAGTGGCAACGTTCCACATTCAAATCTGGCAGATCCCGTCGGCCCTCGGCTGCCGCCTCTTTGCAACGAGCAAAGCAAACTGAACGCGCGCACGTTTATTCTATCAAGCCAGTTGCGTGACCGGCACGCCGCGTTGTTGTTGTCTGTTTTCCTAGTTTAAAAGTTTACGCGATCGGTGTTGTTTACTTACCTTTGCTCGCTTCATCTATTTCTCACGCCACTCAGCTCCGCTCACGAATCTACACATTTTTTTCGTTGGATTCTTTTTCGCATTTCGTACGCGCCCATACGAAAGACACGCGTTTCCTCGTAAATGTCAAGCAGACGTAGGCGCAGGGACCTACCGTGGAGGATCTACAAGAGATTCTCATCAGTGCTGGTGAATTATGTGCATGGACATTCGTTCTGTCGAGATGGAAGAACAGCAGAACTCTGATGAAGACGTACAGATAGTCGAGGCCCACGTTGTCAGAGGTGAGTTTTTGAGGTTAGGTACGTTCGAACAAACTCGCGCCTAGCGGCTATAGTTCCTCGTGAGAGTAACTTGCTCTCCTCCCCACCACCGATTGCCACGACAGTTCCCTCTCTCGGTGCTGGGCTTGCACTAAGGTTTCAGAAAAGCCCGGTGGTCACTTCTTTTTATTACCGCGGATCTTTTTTTCTTTTCGTTCGTGTCACTTTTTCACCATCGTCGCCTCGCTTTCCCGCTCTTTTTTTTCTCTCTACCTTGTCGATTTCCCACAACCTACTTAGTTGTGTTGTGCTTTTTTTTTTAACGCGATGTTTTTTTTTCATTGTTTTTTTTTCTTTTCGCCCGCTGTGTGTACCTTCGCTTGTTTTGGACATTTCTTTCTTTCTTTTTTTTTGTTTCTAAATTCTTAGACACGGCGATGGTCGAGCTTCATGTTGACGCGTGGTTAAGGTTCTTGATTAAATATTTTTGTACGGCGTTCACGACGCGCAGTCGCGTCGTTCGAACACGCTTGAGATTTCGCGGGCTAGATATCACGTGTAACTGATATTGACATTTTTTTTTTCTAAATTGAAATTGTATATTATATTATATTTATTATTACGCACTAGCAACGCTGTCAATTTACAATCTGCTTATCAGTTATTAAGAAAAATACAATCGACACTACAATCCACAAAATAATTTTGTATTTATATTTCTTTAATAACAAATTTCAACTAGACTGTCAATTATCTTCAATTAAAACAATTTAAAAAAATACTTTGTCGCTCCTAATCAGCAAAATTACCCATTAACTTCCTACGATCGTGTAATGTCGTACACTCGAGCGATTAAGAAATTTTAAAAAGAACGAAACCGTCACGTGGGTCACCCGTTACTTAGCATCGTGTATAATGGACATTCATTCAGTTATTTCGACAGCTCGATAATACATTGTTCTCATCGAACGTAGAAATGATAAATTAAATATCGTCCACGCCCGAAAGCGTATACCACCCCGCGTCTCCCCCTACAACCCTTATACACACGTATATATAAATTCTCTATATACTCAGCTGTATTTATATTATAATCCCAAGTACATAAGCTGGGGTGGCCACCCAAAATAGTCCCCACGTCCCCGTTCTTCGAAGACCCAAAAGATCATGATGTGCCTCCGTCCTGCGATCAACAATACGAACGGTGGTCGCAAAAAATCAAAATTTTTAGACTCGCCATTTTTTTCAACTATCGGATGACGTAATTCTCACGTCTTATCACGCAATCGACAACAATCTTTTACGCAGAGCACACGCGTTCCACGTAATCAGGATGTCTAGATATTTTATTATATATATTATACAGTGCATTGGCATTCGATTAATTTTACTGTATTTTTTTTTATTTTTTTAAATCTAAATTACGTCATGTCTGTTAACAAGGCACCACGTGCATTTCTGCATTCCCGGCTGACGAGCGGTCGGCATATATACCCAGTGACACTTGCCTTGTTTGTACAACTTGACGTTGGTAGTCTTTTTTTTTTAATTGTTATAATTAACTTCTTTTTTTTTTCAAAAATTTAATTTTCACAAAAATTACCTCTATCGAAATACAATGATATTGGATAGTTGACATTGTATGCATTGTTGTACATTCATAAAATAAATGTAATGCCTTTTTTTTTGCAACTCGAAGGTTCTCTGTTAAGATAGTGTGTTCATGCTACACTTCCATACCGATATTCAAGTCCATATCGCATGATAGCGATGTCGACTCTTGTGGAGCCTCGGACATCCTTTTTTTAAATTTATTATTTGCTTTTTGTTCAACTGTTCGTAATCTTCCTTTGTCCTGACTTACGGTTGGATACATTTCTATATGTGTCATATGAGATCCTGTATATATGAACTATGTATATATCCTGTATATATATGTACCTTCTTTCATATATATCCTCACTATCCTAAGATGTATCTCGGGTTTGATATCAGCATATACCTTGTTTACAGTGGTCGCAGGTTCCCTTGTATATTCTTTCATATAATAAATGACGTCTGAGTTCAGCGACGTAAATAAAGGTTTCCAAGAAAACTTTTACAATGAAAACTTAATGAAAAAGATGAAACAATAGAGTGAAATAGATTTAGGAAGAAAAAAAGAAAAAGAAATTCTATAGAGGGTACCAGGGTTCCAGCTATTTCTAAATTACGTTTGAATTAAACGGTATTTAGCGGGGGTGGGTGGGGGG